>NW_024062107.1:0-77776 GCF_006381635.1 Hibiscus syriacus | reverse complement strand
TCATCATCTTAGGGTATCTCCGCGGGGCTTTTTCGTCTTTCTTCTGCACATTTTCTCGAGACAGACGCAAGGACGAAATTCTTCAAAGTCATGGGTCTTTTATTTTTCTTCTTTCCTAGAATAGGACTTTTATCTACTTTATCGTTAACCAAATTGCTCTTTGCTGGAGTCTGTGAGCTGCTTCTGTTAATTGTACCTTCTGAATCAGAACTTGTGATTCCATCAGCAGTTTCTGCATCTCTGTTGAAGGACTTAAGGCTTCTATGCCCATTGCTTGGAGCACATAAACTCCCCAGGAACCCATTCTTCATCCTGCGGCATCTTCTTTTCTTTCTACGAGCCAAACTGCTTGTAGCATTTCCTTGGAAATTGACCTGACCTTGGGAAGCAGGTATTGATCTATGCCTATTGATGCATCAGAATGGTATGATGGAGAATCTTCGGTACTCGTGAGATCAGTTTTTTTCATCTTTGCTTTTACCCAACAATTCAGTCAGTAGACGCACCTTACGGTTTTTTTCGATTAAGCTCAGACACAGCTCCAGCAATACCTCATCACTTTCAGATGACGCATATCACAATCATCTAATTCCAATGAAGGATGTTCATATCTATGAGTCTCGATAGCATTCGGAACCGTACTCGCTATCCCAGGGGATTCAAACCTTTCACCAACTCCATCTGTTGATCACATGCATATTTTCCTGTTTGATGTGTTTCAGTGGCATCCTTAACTATGCACTCCACACTTGGCTCAGGAAGCTTGGCACCAGCAATTTCATTATCTTCTAAATCGGGATTATGAAGTTGCAGAGAGGCCACTGTTGCAGAAATCAGAAGCAGTGTTATTGCAGCAATGAAGTTCCACTTTCAGTTGCAAAGCAGGAAAATACTTAAGCTTATTTAGATGTCCCTTTACTCACGGTAGACATACCTTTTTCATCTAAACGAAGCATTTTCCGCATAAGGCTAGAAATAACTTCTATTTCAGCATAATTTTGAAATATGGATTCCTTGTTTATTGTATTCTCTAAGATATCAGTTTTCCCAGGAAAAAAATAACCAAACAATTAATGTTATAATTTAGTGGTAAGTACCATGTAAGGATTAAGCTAATGGAGATATTACCTATGACTGGTATATTAACATTCACACAAGCAATATCACTGGATTTTTCTTGAGTCACATTAATCTTTCCAGCCTGCTGAAAATTCGATGAACACTCCAAGCATCCCCATGGGATGGAACATGGGAACACGAGCCAAAGGATTTCAATTTGCTACTATTATTAGTAACAGTTCTTTCTTCATTTATACTGCCTTTGTCCCCAGTTTCCGGAAAACAGTTCTGGCAACACCACCATCTGAACTTCGGAACAAGTAAGGAGGAAGCTTACAGCTTTTCTCTTTAATATATTCCGGCCACCATCCAATGCAAATGGCCAGATTTTCGTCCAGTCTTTCTTGCGCATCTCACACATATCCCTGCATTTAAATCAAAGGGATTTTATGAGGAAGACTTCCAACATGACCATCAATGATATCAAAGAACTATATATCTGCAGCAGCCAGTTATGGATATCAAATCTTGTAATAAGTTATCCTTGATTTATAAAGAGAATTTACAAGCAAAGACTTCCACATGGAAGTTAACGCACCACATATAGCAACTAGCAATGAGGAAGTGTGCTCAAGAAATATATATCTGCAAAAAGCCATTTATACATATTTGTTTGAAATTGGCCTCAATAGTCCATTCCATCTCCTACAATATGTTAACAAATAATAAAATACCTCCACTAATGCACTAATTTATAACTAGAATGTCCGAACATTTTATCCGTTCCCAAAAGCGTGGAAAAAGTCACCAAGCGCACACTCAGACAAGCAAGCTATGAAGTTACTGAGCACAAACATGTAGTAAATAGAGTTGAGGAACTGCAACATATACAAGAGCACTGAATGCTAAGGATCATGCTTACCGGATAGAAAATGTTCACACTTCCTAGTATCAATGTCTCAGCATTGACGAGATCTCTGGATATTGAGTCGTTTTTCTATGGGTGATTCGACAGACTTGACGACAAGATTAGAACTGCAACTGTGAGCTTCCTCGACCACAGTAGTTTCTCCATTTTGTGTGACTAACTAATTGATAACACCAACATGCAACAAAATTAGATATGTCATGAGCATTTAATACAATATTCATAGCAATGTAATCAATATGCATGAATCCTAAGATATTAAGTATGCCACAAGAACCGAAGCACACACTTCATAATTCATTGGAAATTCAAGATGAAATAACATTCGAACAGTAAAATGGATACACTAAAAGGATAAGAAGCTGGAAAGCCCCTATATATGGTGATTTATTACATAAAATAATAACTTACAGCAGATGAGTGAATACTATTCAAAGGGAACAAAATTGGAAACCCTAATTCCCAATGAAATCAAACATAAACATGTGCAGTTACTAGTTAATGTGTTAATAACATCCTGATAAAATAAAACCAAAGCTCACCATCTATAACACAAGTAAATCATCAATTAACACCGATAAAGGTAAACACATGCTAGGGTTTTATCAGATAACATGAACTAAAGTCTTAATCCCTCTACATCAAAGCAAAAAAAAATCAACTTTAGAACTCACCTCGAAGCCTTCGAGTTTGATATTCAAAACTCACATGATCCATAAAATGAAAAAATTTATCTAGGGTTTCAAAACTATCGAATTCACGAGCTAGTGAACAGTGAACATAATTTCTAGCACCAGAGAACCGATGGAAGAAAACACATAAAATATCCCATAAAAGTGGAATATGAAGTCATAAAGCGAAACCAAAATGCCAAAATGGAAATAAAGGCTATACTTAACGTACTACAAACACAGTAAACTAGACCCAGATAATTGAACAAAAAAGATCTAGCTCAGCTTAACCTCATATTAATCGAAAGAAACGAAAGATCAAAAACAAAAGAAACCCAGACTCGGAATTGTGATTAGATCGGAGAAGAAGATACCTTTTTTTTTTTGAATTAGGTACCTGCTAAGGAAATCCAAAACCAACCCAGATTCGATTCTTCACGGCCAATCGAGAGAACGGTATCAAAAGAAAGAGCATTGATCGATCAAGAAGAGGATCGAATCTTTCCGAAGAGATCTGCAGTTTGTGTAAATTTGAGTGCGAAGTTTGAGAACCCTAAGCTTAACAAAGGAGAGGTTTGTCGATTCTTTTAGAGAGAGAAGAGAGAGAGGAGTGTAGACAAGAAAGAGTTCATCTTTTTGCCTTGAAAGTAGGGTCATTGTTGTTGTATTAAAATCATCTGTAAAATATCTATTGGTAAAATACATCATAGACCCCTAAACTATAATCATAAATTAGCCATTGAACTTTTAGAAACTACAAATAATATTAAGTTGTTAAAAATAATCATCTTGATGTTTATATTATCATAAAGTGATGAAGATCACTTGTACTAATTTGACAAAATCTAATGTTCATTTCATAATAGTTCAATAAAACGAATGATCATTTTATAACAGTTTGGTAAAAAATAACAATAATTTTCTGATATTGTGATTTGTATTAATTTAATAAATTTAGTGACTTTTATGTAATATTTTAAAGTTTAATGACTAAAAGATTATTTGAGTATAGTTTAGGGACCTATGGGTGTACCCAATATATGCAAATATTAATGTTAATTTTTTATATTTATTTTAGAGAGCAAACAAATGCTGGGAAAAAGGACCAATGGATTTAATCCACGTGGAAATGAGGTTCGGTTCTTATCGCATTTCCATTATGGTGTTGCCCTAGATTGGAATAGTTAAAAAGCGCACTTTCTCAGCGCGTTTTCTCCACGCTCCTCTCCTCAGCATTAATTTCCTTTTGAGTAAATTACGTATTTAATACATAAATTATCAATTTTGATCCGTTATAGTATTTAAACTTTTAATTTTATCAAATTATACTTAAAGTTAAATTTTTTTTCATTATAATACATCTGTTTAAAATTTAACGTTAATTTTGAAAAAATTAAAATATAAGTACTAATGGAAAAAAAATAGGTACTAACTTATTAAAGTTTTAACGTGAGATACTAAATAAATGAAAAATAAACATTATGTATTTTGAAAAAGTTAAAAATTTAAGCACTAAAATAGATCAAAACTGATAATTGAGATACTAAATACATAATTTTTTCCTTTCCTTTTTTTAATATTCACTGTCGTTCTGCGGTCTCACAGATGCCTTAGCACGTAAACAACGTTCGATTGGAGCGTGCGATGGAGTCTCCATCACAGAGCGTGGTTAGTTTGAGAAAAAACCCTAAGGTTTAATAAATTGGGGTAAGTGTTGTTAACCCTAAGATTAGGGTAAATAGGAGAGAAGGTTCATCCACTATCGGGTAGGTTCGGGCTTAAAGCAGTAAATACAAAAACTCATGTACTAACGGTGAAAAAACTTTCGCCAGTAAAACTTAATGTTTTTACGCGTCTTATTTTAACCACTGCAACTGCTATACTCGAATATGTCTAAAAATAATAATAATTTTTTTAACCACTGAGATAAGTTAGTTCGTTATTACGTATCTTATTTAAATATAATACATGACAACATTAAAATCTCGTCTGCGAAAAGAAAATCTACCACTAATATGTAAGATAATTACCACATAGAATAAGTCAATATAAGCGCTTTTGTTAATTGTGACGTGTTGGGTGTGAAAATAAATAAATAAAAGTTGAAGTCTTTAAATAAATAAATAAAAGTTGAAGCCTTTACTTGTAGAATAAGTATATTAAATCCCATTTGTTGTTTCCAAAATTAAATAATATTGAGTCGATTTGGAAAGGAAGTGTGTCCAAATATACACTTTCCCCATATATCCAATGTTAGTTGCTTGTCACTTTCATTTTACGATAAACGTTTAATCACCTCGGTTGTAGTGCTCGAATTCGAGATTTTTATAAATAACGATAATTTCTTTAACTACTAAAGTAATTTGATTCGTACGAGTCTAAACAAACGAGGACACATGTGATGACACTGTTACATGCAATATATGACTTGGATGGACAAAATCTTATCGATCATATGCTTCTCTCTGCTTATAATTTATAAGTACATATAAATATGAATAGTTTTTTAACATATATTATTATGTATTTACGTCTCGATCATTTAAAAAAAAAATTCTTTCTTAAAGTTATTCAATTTAAATAATTTTGTGTTTCGGATACATTTTAGAGATGAATATTTCGTCGGGTCAAATCGGATCACAAAATTTCAAGTTAGTCAAGTTGACAAATCATATTTTATAACTCAAGTTGTTCGACTTTCTGTTTAAATTTAATTGTAAATATTTATAATGTTACGGTACTAATTGATTTCAGGTTAAATAGCTTTCTAAAGTCATATATGATATACACATATATTATTCTATATCTTTTCGTATGTGATATGTATATATCATGTAGAATCGAGAGATTCGGCTCGAACTTGAAAACCAATATATTAATTACTAAAAAAAATTAAGTTATTCAAATCATATTTTTATAACTCAAATTTGATTTAAAAAATTTTTGAGTCGACTTTATGAAATTATATAGGGATGGGCATGAGATCTAAACCCGACGGATGGAGAGTATATATTGTGCGGGTCGGGTCAGATTTCGGATGGAGGAGTCATTATTTTCAGGTCGGGTCGGATGAACCAAAAATCTTATTCAACCCGACTCATGCTCATCCATAAAATTATCGTTCAAGCCCGGAAAGGGATACATCAGGGGAAAAAAATCATCCCCTCCTTTTCTCCCATTACAGCCATACACACACAAGACCCAATTATGTATCAAATTAGACAGTGAAACTCAAAATAAATGTTCTTTTAATGAGCTAATCTGCTAATTAGACAGTGAAACTCAAAATAAATGTTCTTTTAATGAGCTAATCTGCCCCAGTAACAAGCGGCTGTAAACGAGTCGAGCGGACTTTGATTATTGTTGAGTTCGAGTCGACTCGGTAAAAAATTTACGAGCTTAAAATTTTTAAATTTAACTTAAATTCGAAATTATGAATTAAAGCTTGAAAATGCTAGAAATAAAAAATCTATTAAATTCAACTCGGTTGAAGCTCAAACACGAACATAAATCTTAAGTACATGAAAATATTATATTATATTTAAAAAAAATCAACACATAAATGTTAATATTAATGATAATTTAATTTTTAAAATTAAAATTTTAATATATTATTTTTCGAGCTACTAGCTAATTTTTCAAGTCGAGTATTAAGTAGCTTGTTTCGGTTTGTTAAGAACTCAATTTAAGTCCATTTGAATCGAGTATTTATAAGTTTGAATAACTCACGCTTTATCTCGTCTCATTTATAATCCTAAATATTTTTAAATTTTCTACATCATTATCTATTATATCAACAATCACCATAACACGATATAATCAAATATATATTTTAGGCCGGAGAGTGTTGTTTGTAGCTTTATGTCAATTCCGGTGACTTTCTTCTTCTTCTTTTTCTTTTTGCATGCATGCGTCCGTATTTTTGCTTTAGTGAATATAGTAATTTATAGTAGGCATAATGACAAAATTACCCTCCAACATTTATATAAATAATTATTTGTCTCTTATATTTTTTAGTATTTTAGTCCCTCAAGGGTTTTATTTTGAAACAAAATATTTCCTGAATGAATGGAAATCGTTAGTTGATTAACGATCAATGTTTCCTATTAACGTGACAGGTTCACATGTGATGCCACATCATCATAAAATGTTTTGAACTATTTTTAAATGTAATTTTATAAATATATGTGTGATTAATTATAATTATAATTTACTCTAAAAATATTTTTTTTTGTTGAAGTGGCATCGTATATGGACTTGTCACGTTCGTATGAAACATTGACAATTAATCAACTAACAATTTTCATATGATAAGGGGACATTTTACTTATTGCATCTTTTTTTTGTTGCCCTTCTGGTTCTTAAGGTTTTAGTTTGACTAATCCGAACCGATCCGGATCGAACACCTGATTTTAGTGGGTGAGTATAGTTTAAACTTACATTTTAATCACTCGATTAAAAAATTATTATAAACATGTCACTAACCATTAAATATTATATGGATTTAATTTGGCTTGAAAATAATTTTAAACTAAACATTTATAGACTTTATTAATTTGGTTATAATCAGAATAAATTTAATTTAACTCTTTATATTTAAAAATTTTATTAGTTTGTAATCACCTTAACTTAATCGAAGAACAAGAATTCTATCAATTTAAGTTTTATTCTTCTATAAAATACTATATATTACTTTCCCGGTATAATAACAGTTTATATATGACCTCGTTTGGTTCGACAATATCGTAAAAAAAGATTAAATTAAAATATTTTTAAATATGAAGATTTAAATTTATGGAATTATAAAGGTAGAATGTATGCAACTAGAATTGCAATTGCAACAATCTTATTTAGATTTCAGACACAATTCAATTTCCCTTGGGATAATGCCTGCTTGATGACCTACATAAATGAACACATCAGTGCTGTTTCATTATCCTCAGAAAATAAACTCCACAGAGAGAAACTATACCTAAAATCACATTCGAAAAGTACAACAGTGAATCGCGGATAATAACCGGCTCTTACGGTTGATACGGTTCACAGCACCACCATTAGGGTTCACCCTTTTTTGGGCATGGCAGCAAGTCTGGTGTACATTCTTGCCATGGACTGGAATCCCCTCGTATCACCGGATCTTAAAAGATTGCCTGTCCAGTAGGAAAAGTGTTCATCGATGATATCGAGCATCAAAGCAGCTTAAACATGCACAGAATTTATATAGCCTATACAGGTACTAATATATCAAACCCCAAGAAAACACTAACTATTTCGGTCATATCTACTGATTGCTCGGAAGGCCGGAGGAAAAATAGGAATGGGACGGGAAAACAAAGAAAACGGGACACCGTTGAGAGGTTCTCAGGTGGGTCAATAAGGTATGCATTTCGCTTTTCGGTTTCTTCAGTTCAGCATAGGCATGCTATTTGGTTAACTTTACATTTTTTTCCCATTGCCCATCAGAAAGAAGAACAATATACATACACATCTCAGGTAGTCAAAGAATACTCCTAAAACAATTTGATATTAAAAGTAATCTTTACAACCCTAGGTAAATTCATATGTTAAAAACAGGAAAGAAACACAAACTTACCTGAATCACAGTTAGCGGGCTATCGGTTCTGGATGAGCCATTAAAGCTATTATAGCCCTACAAACAGACTGAAGTGTCCAAGCAGGACTCCATGCATTCTTCAATATACAGGCAAATCTCTCCCGTCTGTAGAAGCCATATTAACAAATATGGACCAAATTCTTAATTGAACATGGAGTTATACATCTTACATATTAATAATATGTACACTTAATGGAAGGGGGATTCGAATAATATATATGGCAATGAAATGGATGACAAAGCTCGACCTTCTTCCACCAGTAAAACAAGTTCTCGAGCAGATTATTTGTTCATATAGAAGATTGTAACGTTACCGAATTTAATTCTCATTTTCTGACACTATGACCAAATTACTCCTTGAAATCTGGTAGTTAAAACAAGGGTAAAGTACACCAGAGGTCACTGAACAATTGCTCAAAGGATCGTTTGGTCACTGAACTTTCAAAAGTTACAAAATTATCATTATGAATTTCATGACCATTTTGATAAAATTTAATGATGATTTATAACAGCTGGATAAATTTAACAACCATTTTGTAACCGTTTTCAAAATTTGATGACTATTTTGTAATTTTTGAATGTTCAGTGACCAAAACAATCATTTGAGCATATTTCAGTTAACACTGGTACCCATAAAACAAAGTCATAGATGAAAACTAAGGTTTTGCTCCAACTTGGAGAAGACAAAGTTTACTAAATGAAAGCAGAATCTTTTTTAGCCTCGTACGATCTTTAGGAGAGAACCGGTTCTTATTGACAACCTTGAATACTACCATTAAGAAATACATTCATAGTAAACGCACAATTTTGCAAAAACCAATACATATTTTGGTGTATAACCTTAAATACTTCATCAAGTTCTTTTATTTTGTTATGGCTTCCAAGTAAGTACTCAAATTTACCCCCGAAAAATAGAATGGAAAGTCATCGAATATGAATCAGATACTGAGATGCTATTGCTATCTTTAAGCATTAGCACATCTTTCTTTCATTCATTTTTATGCAATCAATATTCAGGTAGATAAAGGAAATCGTACCTTGAAATGCACATTGGGGTGAAATATTTTTGTTAAGAACCGAACTTGAGGGGGTTGCAAAGGGTATTGCTCAGGAACGGCAAAAGCTAGCTGAAACACTCCGCCTTCGTAAGGTGTCTCAGATGGTCCCTATACAAAAGAAGGCTACATAATTCAGACAATATCAAAACAACAATGTATGTACCCAGGATTCAAAGGTGAATATCGAATATAAGTAAGTATCTAGACATGAGTATATTCAATTAAAAAAAACTGTTATATATCTGCGCCTTCGATCGGTGTCTCCGACGGTCCCTATACAAAAGAAGGCTACATAATTCAGAAAAAATCAAAACAACAATGTACCCAGGATTCAAAGGAGAATATTGAATACAAGTATGTCTCTAGACACAAGTATATTCAATTCTAAAAGAAAACTGTTTCATATCCGAATATGTAATGCGAAAAAATCGTCTAGTGAACATAGTCAACAATAATGTTCACAATTTTCCTTTTTCCTCCATTTTTAGTTTAGGAACAACCTTAATAAGAGCAGTCCACTTGAATATGTTGGAATCATCACAAACAAGTTGAATATCGGGATCGGCCGCCTTCTCTCGCTGCACCTCTTTGTATTCCTTAAACAATCTTGCTCTTGATGCCTTCATACAAAGATTTCAACTAAATTAATCAAGGCGAGAATTGTTCTTCGAAGGAGAACCCATACTGAATTCTTAGGTAATCTCCATCTATTCCATAAAATATCAAGATCAAAATCTACAAAACATCGATTAACCTGCATTTCACGTCGCTTTCCAGGAAATCCAAAGATGCTTCAAAAAAATTAATATATTTCTGAATCGATTTGGCAGATTGCTGCAAAATTGAAAATAGAAAAGCAACTATGTTAAGAATTCTCCACTGAAAATGGATAGAAATTTTTACTGTTTGAGATCGAGCCCTAAGGGTTTGCGAGATCAGATCAAGTAGATAATTAAAAAAAACAAAACAAAGATTAAATCGAGCTTATTAGAATCTGACCTGATGAAGTTCCCTGAGAAGAGAGAATGAAATGTGAATCGGTCTGTGGTTTGATTTTGATGATGAGATTTGAGCCCAAAAAAAACGGTCGGTTCAGTGGGTTCTGGTTGTATGGGTTAAAGAATAATATAAAAAAACCGCCGGTTCAGTGAGTTCGGTTGTAGTTAAATTTTTTTTTGTTAAACATAGGTGCTTAATATTTTTTTTGTTACACTTTTATGCGTATACTGTTAAAAAAACTATTAAGTGACGTGTCACGTTTATATTAAACTTACTAATCTTTTTAAATAATTTTTAAATATATAAAAGTAAATTATACTAATCTTTTTAGATTGAATAATTTTTTATATTAAACTTAAATCTAATTCGAACCTGATACTTTAAAAAATCTGACCCTATAAAATCTAATCCGATCAAAATTTATCGAGTTTGAATCAAATATCTATCCGTAATTTGAGCATGGATTGAACCGGTTCTTACTTAAAACCGATTCAACCAAACGGATTCGAGTTCGATCAAAGACCGATCAAAGCATTGGCCATTAAATTAAATGGAATGGTAACTTTCTCTGCTTAACTTTTTTTTTAGAAAAAAATAACCACAACCACAAATTTGGTCCTTAATTTTATAATTTTATCAATTTAACCCAACTTTTTTATTTAATCTACCTTCAATATTTTTCTTTTCTTTTGTCAATTGGAATAAATTCAATTAAGATTTAACGAAATTGTTAAAAATTACACCATACACTAATATGACAACCCATGTGATAATGCATTATTTTTGTCTTATATATGAAATTGAATAAATAATCTAAAAATATATATAGTATTAAAAGATATATTTAAAAATAAAAATCATCATCATTTTTAAATAAAAACTTAAAATGTACCACCTAAATTTATCATTACAATATTACAATATACAATCAAAATTTTTTTTATCAATATGAGGTACAAAACAATATCGGCTTAAAATAACTCTTAATCATTTGACATTAAATGCTCACACCCTTAACATATTTGATACTCGAACCTAATACTTCAAAGAATATCAACAATTCATTTACCACTAAAGTTACTTGGTCCATGCTCAATGTACAATCGAATTGATAACCGGAAGAAAATCCTATAACCGAATAGACGACTTAAACCAAAATAAGTATGCATTTCAACGATACTCGAACTCGGAATCTTAAAATAAAAATCCATATATGCATCATATTCAACACTTTTATTAAAAAATCTATACTAAATAAAAATTTAATAGGATTAACAAACACGTTTTAAATGTTTAATTTCTTTTCTCTACAGGGAGTGTGACAAACATTCAACAAATATATAAATAGGAAAGATATTTAAGGAGAGAAAATGGGAAAAAGAAGAAGAAACGAGTTAGTCATAAAAAAATATGTAAAAAGGGAGAAACTAACCCAGGTTTACATGCTACCAGCTCTTCCAGGAGTGGTTTTGTCGATTTAGTTTTCGCCATGTTAACGAGGTCTCCGAACAGCTTGTCCTCGGGTTTCGACGGCTTACTCGGTGGAGTGTAAGATGAAGTGGGAACCAGGTACGAAGAGTTCCTCAGGCATTGTCGTCTCTGATGGATAGCCCGTACATTTGCTGATCGAGATACGGTTGCTGACCGTACCCATATGCTCCCATTTGGTTGCCGTAAATCTGCTGCTGAGGGTACATTGAACCCATCTGGCCTGCTGGCATTTGCTGAGGGTACATTGCACCCATCTGGCCCGCTGGCATTTGCTGGGGGTACATTGCACCCATCTGGCCCGCTGGCATTTGCTGCGGAAGCATGCCCATATACTGTGGTGTGCCCTGGATCGGCTGTGGCTGATAACCAGCAAACTGGTATCCTGGAGCCACATGATTATTTATCGTCGGTAAATGACTGGTTGTGGTTGGCTGCATGTACATACCCGCCATCTGATCACTTCCCATATGCTGAGCACCTGCAACTGGGCTAGAGTCTGCTACCTGTGCTTCCCAGGGTGGCGGCGGAAGCGAATCACTACCCGGGGCACCTTCTCCGCGTGCAGAAAAGAAAGGTTCATAAGATAATGTAGTGGAAGCAAGAATATAGTTAAACCTACCCAAAGATGCCTAGAATGTCATTATTTAATTTCCTAGAATGGCATGTGGCATGCCATGATTAAATGTGTCCGCCCCTAGGGATTTGTGATGAAAGTAAATGATATACTTGTGCAATAAGAAGCCTATTATAATTAGAAACAAACCATTGACAGATGACGGGGGCTGCTGCTGCTGAACCAGCTGACCATTCCAGGCCGGAACTGTGCCTTGAGCATATGTCTGCTCATATTGAGGTGATGCCATGTTTGGTGCAGTTCCGTTCACATGAAAATTCTGCTGCTGCTGAATTTGAGAGTCAAAGGTTGGTTTGTCCGGCCAAACCTGAAGACCGGGTGTTAAAGGAATTAGAGGTGTTGCTAACATCGGATAACATGTCAAAGAGAACGAGGGCATTTTGCTGCGATGCAGGACTTGCATGTTGTGGTTGTGGTTCTCCCAAAGAAACAAGGGCAAGTGAATTATCTGCCTTTGGTGAATTGAAGTCATCGCCACTAAGCAAGTCCATTTTGGGATTGGCAGCGGGTGGAGTTGAACCATTAGTTGCAGGCGGAGCAGGAAGCAGTAACTGATTAAATGGTGTGCTTGAAGTGGATCTGTGAAAAAATCCTGTTAATTAAACTCGAGCTACTGAAAATATAAGATGCAGCCATGCAGGGTTTAGATAACCCAAAATTAAATGAATTTCAATGTCAATCATGGCAACCTAACATTTGATAAGTAACTCAGTCATTCCCGATAGAGGTAAATACACTACTAATCACTCTAATCTAAAAAGTTCAAAAGATTGTCACTTTAACATAACCAGACACCTGCGATCATGCAATTTATTTCAAAAAGCCCAGCAACTAAATCATACCGAGGATTCCTCAAAACCAATGATTCAAATATATGAAAGAAACTTGTAACCAAGTTCCGAGATGCTGAGAAAAAGACTGGTTACCACCAGTAATCCTTAGGAAAAGAAGTGTAATGCAGCATATGTAAGATACAGAACTTATAATTCTAAGCATATTCCTAAAATTTGCTGTAATAAACAAAATACAGAATACCAATAATTTTAATCCCAGATCCCTGCATAAGCAATCCAGTTCAAAGAAGCCTAATTACCTCCCCTCGGACTGCTTGCCACTGTCTCCAGTATCAATTAGTGGACCGTCAACATTTACAGGTTCTCTTGCAGGTTCAAGCTTAGGATTGTTTGCTTGAGAAGGTGTTCCTGAAGCTATTGCTTCATGCCTTGCTAGTAAGCGCTGCAAATCATCATTCAATGCTAAACCTTGACATAGAAGTGACTCATCCCTACAATAGTTAACCAAAAGGTGATATGTGTCTTAAATATAAAAAGTATTTCAGACAATTTCTTACAAAATTCCATAGAGCATAGAAGCTAACTACTTATGCAACTCATACAGAATACATGGCATAATAACTGAAAATATCACACAAATTTATACAAAGACGCCCAAAAAGAAACTCATTGGCATAGATTAGGGAAAAAGATTTTGATAAATAAATGAATTCCTTTAGACTACTCCAGCTTGTAATCACCATAGCAACAAATAGAATACAATTTAATAAAATAATGAAGTCCTTTGACCTCAACACATGATTTCCCTATCTCATTTTGATAATGTATTTTGACAAATGATACTAACACAGACGCCTTAAGGACCACAAAATAAAAAGAGAGTTCCATGCAGAAAAGTATGTCACATCCATGGAAAAAGAATATAACATCAAGTCACCAACTTATGGTAAGTACAAAGGGCCCCAGGGAAGTTTAAGTAAAAGAAGGTTTCCTTACGATGTTGAATTAATAAGATGTACAACTCTTTGTTTGTAATTACGACACTGCTCCACCAAGTCCACAATCACCTCCTGCCTAAGTCCCTGAAATGGTAGAAGAAAGACCAGTAAAAATGCAAATAGAAAATGAACTTACAGAAATCACAACAGTGTTATATCTTCAGATTTAGCAGCTTGAAACTTCATGTAAACTTTAGATAAGATTTTTCATAAGAGCTGGAAAAACATAAGTTTACACAGATGAGCACAGCCAAACAAATTTTTCATACATATCAAATTGTGAACAAATACCTCCTTGTTTCCTGGATCTATTGCATTTAGCATTTCTGCAAGGACATCCATAATACCTCGTGCATTCTGAATTTCTGTCAAACTGATAAATGAAACTCCTGTTAAAAGACTAAAAGTATAGCAATGTAATTTCACTACCATTAATATGACACATTCATATAGTTTCAACTATTATAACTGCTCTAGTCTGTGGAAAGTCCCGACTGCTCTATTTCTAGGAGACATGGATAATCCTTGGTATGACAACACCACAGTCATGTTTACCAGCTAAGGACAGGGAGCACTGATGTGATGACCAAAATGAAGTTGAAAAAAGTAGGAAGTTTTTCACCCAATACATTAAGGAGTGAATAAAGAGTTCGCTTTGACAATTATTTTAATACAGAGAAAATACTAAATAATTCATATGGGAAAATAAAATGGACTCTTATCCTTATGAAGCAATTATCAAAAGCACATTTCAGTAAGCCCCGTAATTTGTTCATTAGACAAACAATAATTTAGTACGGCAGCAGCCTTCGGCATAACCATATTACTGCAGCACAAATTCTACAAAGTCATTATCCAGAAAGTTTAAAACACGCACACACAGACACCTAGGCCATCATGAAGCTGAATACGAATACTGCAAAATACAAAAACAACCATGCTTTTATACCACTAAGAAACTGAGGAACAACAATGCAAATACCTCAGGGATGGAAACTCTGACTCTGCAGATGACCCAGCTGTGTCTTGCTGATCAGAATTGTGAATGTTTGGAGGATAAGAAGACAAAGGTTGTGTTTGAGGAGGAGTAAGTAAGGGTGCAGACCTCTCGGATCTTGGTGGGAATACTGCCCCAAGACGCTGAACAATAAACCAATTTGCTTCAGAGGGGGGAAAAGGAAAAAGGCCACATTATGTAGAAGTACTCATTGCATATCAATGTGTTTTGAGTAAGTCGCAAATGAAGAATATCATATGAAGAATTGCATCGCAAGAAATGCAGCATGTGTCATAAACTCATACAACTTAAGATGAGAGGCCTCTAAGCAGACATACCAACAACTCCTGATATGCAACATAATATTGTGGATATCTTGCCCTTGCACCTCCAAAAGCTTCTTGCCAAGTGTCGATCAGAGTCAATATCTTCTCTTTAACATTAAAATCGGGCTACAATTGAACAACAAAAAACTGAGAACAAGTTTTACAAGAAGAAAATAACTACAATATGGGACCCCTACCTTTTTCCTGACTATTCTAACCATCTCATGAAGAACACCTTTCTCTGCAACATGCATATGGACAATGTCCCCGCAGTTTTTAATGATAGTTTCTAGCAGCTAGAACATAGAAAGTCAACCAAATTTAAACAATTTTAGTTCAATTACAGAAATGGTGACATAACAGGCAAAAAAGAAGTGATTATTATATCCAGAGACTAGTGGAAATCAATGAAAAAATTATTAGCAGCTTACAGTTAGTGCAAGGAGTTGAACTTTAGGATTTTTACTTCCAAGCTTCTTTTTTATTCCTTTCACGACATCTTTTGCTTGCCTGATAATAATCATAAAATTTCACCACTAGATTTAAGAAAGCAAAAAATATCCAAACTTAAAAGATATAAACCCTGTTGCCCTCTAGTGTTTATCCTCTGGAGGGAGAAAAACCATAAAACTAAACTTATAGGCCTTTCTACTTTCAAAGAAGTCACGATGACTAAAAAGCAACCAGCAAAAGCGACCAAAAATAATTAACAGAAGACAACAGTATAAAACATAATTACCATTACGCTGCTCAAGTAAAACTAACTAAAATCCAGTAAGCTTTCACTTCGAAGT
Source organism: Hibiscus syriacus (assembly GCF_006381635.1). Taxonomy (NCBI): domain Eukaryota; kingdom Viridiplantae; phylum Streptophyta; class Magnoliopsida; order Malvales; family Malvaceae; genus Hibiscus; species Hibiscus syriacus. The sequence goes on along the minus strand of NW_024062107.1, from coordinate 61,413 downwards.
AGCTGAGCTCTATAACCGGTCAAATTTACATGGAACTAAATCCTTTATCAATCAACAAACCTAACTTCAAAGCAGTGTTATTATCAAATACATCCATGAAAGAAATTACAGGTTGAACAAAGAAGGAAAAAGCAAACAAACTAATCAATCCTGAAATTTCCTGAACCAAATCTCTCCCTTTAAATTTACGTGCTGATTACTAGCAGAACAAGAGGATAATTATTTTAAAATAAGTAAAAGTAAAAGCAACTCGAATACATAAATCTAGATTCACAGTCTTCATATTCATTATTCATTATTCATTATTCATTATTCATAATCAAATTGAACGCAATCATCGATTGAATCAAAAGAGCAATAACAACTTCCGAGAAGAGAGGAGAAATTTGGAATCCAGAGCGACGCATACCCAGGGTCGTGATTAAGCATGTCGCAGATCTCGATATTCCGAGCCCAATCAGGCCCGATCAGCAAGCCACTCGTAGCTCTCTCCACCATAGAGTTCACCATCTTCACTCACACACCGAAAACAAAGAAACAAAATTACTCTGATTCCGATCACCGTCCGGCGCGATCGCAGCGAACGGAAGGCTGATTCCGGTCACCGTCTGGAACACTCAAAGCTATCTTTTAACAAGTAAACCAAAGAATCCAAACTCCGCAGGTCTCTCCTTTTCTTCCTCGCTTCTCTCGCCTTCAACCTTTAATTTCTGAGATCAAACCAAATAGTGTTTTTTTTTCCTTCCTTTTTCCGTTGAAAAAATATCCACTTTCCTTTTATTTTATATACTTTTTTCAATTATTTGGGAGGTGAAATAAAAAAAAGGAAAGCCCAACCACCATCTGCCACGCGTTCTAGATGTAATTCTCTTGATACCGTTCGATTTGTTGACCCCTTACATCCGACGGTTCCTTTTAAGTTTTTATATTTTATAACTGTATTCAGTGATTTATGAAAAACGATGTCGTTTTTCAGATTTTTTTAACTGTACGGTTAATTTGTTTGTTTTCTAATGATTGAGGTAATTAATTAATCCTAACATCAGTAAAAATATCTACAGTTGTTTATTCTAAAAATTAAGGTTAATTCAAATATAATAGTAATTGAATTGGTTTAAGATTGATGTTTCTATGGTATATATTTATTAGGCTTCAAGGCATTAGAAGCCCCCGAACTTTCAAAAACAATTTAATGTGGCCTCTAATGTTTTTTTTGGATCAATGTCGTCATTCGACTCGAAAAAAGAATTTAATGTAGCTATTTGACTAACATTTTTTTATCGTTGACCAATGTCTCCATTTCTTTGTGCTGACGTGACACGTCAAGTAAATCATATTTTTAGCTTTCAATTTGGCCCTCGAACTCACAAAATAACTCAATGTGACCCTTTGACTCTGTTTAATACTGTTATAAATGGGAAAATTACATCATTCATAACTCAACTATCTTTTTTCTCTCATTTTAATAACTAAATTTAAAAAAAAATAATTTTAATCATCAAATTGCTCCAATTTTAATCATCGTGACTTATTTTATTAATATTTATATATGATGTGTCATTCATTATTTATATTTTATTAATATTTGAGTATTGTTAATGATGAGTGTCAAATTTGAGTTTAGGTTAAAAAAATTAACTCGAAATAATAATATAGTTTTTTTCTATATATTTAAGAATAATTATTATAATATCTCTTTTATTTTTTCATTTACAATTTTATTTTACTAAATAAAAATAGAATTTATGTTATATTTCTATAGAGTCAAAAGTGAATTTTAATTTTAAATTTCGAATTGAATTTCATATCAAATTAAATCTCTCTAAATCAAATCAAATCATGTGTTAAATGGAGGAATATAATACTCGAATTAGATTCGAACTAACTAAAAACCTGATCTGATCATAATATTATATTAGGTCATATATGTGTCTTGACATATTTTTATAATCATTAATATTTGATTAATTAATTAATTCAAATTTAATATTATAAAAATGATTATCTCAATTTAATTTACTCTATTTATAGTATTATAATTTGATTTAATAACCTTATTTAGTAGATTTAACATTTCATCTTTTATTATGATATGATAAACTATTATATATCTTGAATCTTTATAATAAAATTTGATAATATAAAAGGTAATAATGATATAATCTCAACCACTAAAATTTGTAGCGAAGATTGTATTAATTGGAATTTCTTTTGTATAATGATGCAAACGAGTTTAGTCGAGTTTGAGTATTATTGAGTCTATCTCCTCGGTTTGAAAACTTACGATTCTAAAATTTTTAAGTTCAATTCAAATTCGAAATCATAAATTAAAGCTCGAAAAAAAATTTCTTAAATTGAAGCTCAAGCTTGAACCTAAGTACATAAACACCTTATATTGTATTCTTAGAAAAATCAATACATAAATATTAATATTATTAATAATTTATTTTTTCAAAAAAAATTAAAATTTTAATAGTTTATTTTTTCAAGTTGTTCGCGGGCTTTTCGAATGTATCAAGTAATTTGTTTCTACTCGTTAAGAACTTGAGTGGAGTTCGAACTCAATTCAAGTTAATTCAAGATGAGGATTTATCAAACTTTGAATCAATCGATCTCGAATAACTTACGATATGTCTGATTTAAAAACGAATTGGGAGCCGAAACTTAATTTGTCTAATTCCAAAATCTAGGAGGACATCATAAGTAGTTTAAAAAGACCACTATTGCTTCATTTAACTAATTTTGAAACCAAAGGAAATTAAACCAGATTTTTTGGGTGGGGAAAGGAGGTCAAGGCTGAAGTTGATTAACTTCAAAACTGATAAGGACCTAGATGTAGTTAAACCAAACACACCCTTCATCAAGCCGACCCAACATTAGCTCAGACGACACAACATTAGCTCAGACGACACGTATCCAGTTACCGGAACCGGCAGACTCCCAAGTAACGAATTCAAGAAAAATAATGTTGAAAACCATAAGCACAAGAGTGAGCTTATGGTGTAAAACCGTCACAAGAACAAGAATATCAAATCCATGCTACCATATAGCATGATCATGCACAAATTTGCATTCAGAATAGAACATAAATTGAAAACGAAGCAACACCTAAGCAACAATGGATATTCGAATAGTGTTCAGTAGAATCCATGGCACCTATTGCAGAAGTTCATCTCACCCACATTCGAGCTTGACTTCGTTCTACAATTTGCATTCTCCTTTTTCTTATCAAAATCGATGAAGGTAATAACCCGAATGAGGTAACAGAAAACACCCTTCTTTGAAGGACGGCAAGTATCTGGCAGCTATAAGAATTCATAGTCGGTGATGAAATACCAATAATTTTCACATAAAATCCTCCTCTAGTTCCTGGAGAGACTTGCTTGTGCCTGCAATTTGTTTGTTTGATGTCATCTTTTCAGAGACCATCAGACCCTTGTAACTTCTTATTTCTGCTAGTCTTTCCTTTTCAAGCCTTTGAAGCTCCTCTCGTCGTTTCTGCCAAAGAAATCAAATGGTTTCATTTTCAATATGCAATTAAAAACGGGTGCATCTGTGCACACGAGAATAGGGTGCATGAATTGTAAAACATCAAATCCAAAGAGTACAAACACAAGAAATTCTTACCCTAAACTATTCAGTCAGGGAAAAAAGGTGCCGAACACAAGTCCGAATATTGTATCACAGACCCCAAGCCTTTTATTATATTTGTATGCTAGCAAAAATCTACATATATTACCATGTATATAAAACTACACTATTGTGCACATATTTAACTAAATGAACCTTATGTCTCCATATGTTTTATTCTTTATGGATCATCTCACTCCTGCCTCAGCGTCACAAGTCTGCTAACTATTTGTTCACCTGGAGAAAAATCAAGTCGGATAACTTTTTCTTTCGTGCTACAACCAGTAAGGATAACCATGTTCGATAGCATACCCGTTTAAACCATAAGCTAACGCAGCCAATATCAAATCGAGTAGGATAATTTTTGCTTTCATGCTACAACCAGTAAGGATATGTTGATAGCATACCCGTACAAACCATAAGCTAATGTAGCCAATATCAAATTGACAAAACAAGGAAAAAGGTAATCAAAGAGAAAAGGGGCTCACTTTTTCTCTCAGCTGTAGCTTTCTCTCTGTTTTTTCCGCTGCATACACTGCTTCTTTCTCAGCTGCAACAACGTAGTACATTAGTGGCGTCAGTTTGATTGAAAGATAGAAATAAAAGAATTATAACTTCGATATACTAAATGAGTGGTAGAATTGAAGATGCAAAAGGCAAAATATACATTGCTGCGTATGCCAATCAAAGAACAAAATATTGAGGGTACGATGTAGCTAAAGCAAGGGACACTTTCCCTAGGCAAACCGTAAAGGGACACTTTCCCTCAGTTCATCAAATGGTTTTCCAGGTTCCTCCAGACCCCGGATTACATGGAGTATCTTTCATAGAAGAAAATGAAACCGCATGCATTCACATACCTTTCAAATCAGGTTTCCTTTCGACTTTAGTCTTGTTCAACCTGTTAACTATCTCGTTTATACGCTTCTCCACTCTCACTGTCCGAACCTAAATCGCATGATGAAATCAGAAAACAAACCTAAACAAGAACAAAATATTTTGACAATAATCAATGTAACAAAGAAGGTTTACCATCTTGGAATTGTGAAAGCCAACTTGGCCAACATCCATGGAAGGAGTTTTCTTCAAATTGGACCATGGAGTGTAAACAACATCAATATTGTTCACTTTGTTCCCTAACCTCACATAAAATCGTATTGCAACAGATTAAAATTACAATTCTACAAAAAAGAAAAAGAAAAAAAGAATGATGAAATTAAAATAAACCTTGGATGGAATTAGCTTTGACGAGCTGAGCACAATCTTCGAGCAAACCTTCACTTATATCATCAATGGTTTGACCCTTTTGAAGCCTCAAATAAACATGGGCAGAAGACATTTTATCCACATGAAACCTGTAAATAAACAAAAAGAAGAAAAATCCGATAATATGTAATTCTAAAGGAAGGAAGGGGAAAAAGAAACCTAATTCACTTTCTTTTATAGCAACAATGGCGAAATCAAACGAGCAAATTACCAGATATCTTCGATGAAGCCGTATTTGATGAGCTCCTCGTTTTCGTACTTGTCTAAACCCATGAAGATGGTGTAATCGCCGGCTTCTGGTCGGGATTTGAAGTAAAAAACCATCTTTTCCCCTTCAAGATTTCCCCTTTCGATTCGTCTTTTGGGAAGACAGAGACGAGATTAGGGTTTGCCTCCCTTCCCTTTCGGTTAAGGAACTGCAAACGCCTACCAGCCTATCTCATACCACGAAAAGTTTAATTAAGTACTATATTTATTGATGCCGTGGGATTATACTTTGACTAATTATTGGGTAAAGTACACAAATGGTCTCCGATTATAGGGTGTTATTTTGTTGAGTCCCTCAACTATTAAGAGATACAAAATGCTCACCCGACATATTGTTCCAAACTCATCATTTTCCATTAAAAATTGACTGGTCTGAATTGGACGTCAACATGTTGACGAGATATGATAAAATTATATTTTAATGATGTTTACTAACATTGTCGTTGCTTTCAAGTACTGACTTGACGACATAATGTAAATAGAGATTCGATCAATAAAGTACAATTCAACAGGTTCTAGGATCAAATTTTATCATATCCAAGTCTACAAGTTAACGTTCAGCTCAGATGATAGTCAATTTTTAAACAGAAAAGGATGAGTTTGGAACATATGAATACTCGAGTGATCATTTTATAACTTTTAATAGTCGGGAGTCAACAAAACAACATCCAATAATTAGGGGATCATTTTTATAATTTTTAATAGTTGATAGATTCAACAAAGTAATACCTTATAGATGAGGGATCATTTGTATATTTTACCCTTAATCATTTAGAATTTATTTTTATTTTTTAGAATAAGTGGATAGAAAATGTATAGGTTAATTTTAATAAAATAATGTTTTAAAAGAATTATAACTTTTGTGAGAAGTATTCATGAGTTGCGTCGTATTTGAATTAAATTTATGCACAAAATTAACATAATTTAATCAAGTGTTAGTCTCTCAATTCAAAAATAATGTTTCAATAATTAGTTGATTTAGTGAAACGAGATATTAGATCTCTTAAGTAGTTCGAATTCTAACGATTGCAAATGGAACAAGCTGGTTTAGGATGATTGTCTTTGACTTAGATTCGAACACCATAGATGTCAGGGGTGTAAACGTTTAATGTCGAAAGTAAATCATATAATATATAGATTGTATAAATTTTAGGGTAAAGTATATAAATGATCTTCCAACTATAAGGTATTATTTTATTAAGTCTTTCGACTATTATAAAATAATCTTTCGACTACATAATGTCACTTTGTTAATTTTTCGACTATTAAAAGTTACAAAATAGTCATTAGACTATTCTTTATGTTCCAAACTCGTTTTTTTTTGTTAAAAATTGACAGTGGACTAAGGCTAGACGTTAACATGATTGTTAGGATCAAATTTTATCATATTACAATCAACAATAGAGGTGTTCAAAGCCGAGTACCCGACCCGTTAAGTCCAATACCCTTAAAATTCAAGTACCCATATTTTCGAGTTACATGTACCCAGTTTATATATATATATATTATTTTTTAATTTATTTAAAAAAAGCACATAGAAAATACTTAAAAATTTAAAAATTCATAATATACAATCTATACATAAAAATTAATGATTTAAAATTAGTTTTAAGGATATATATATCAAAAAGAAAATATTCAAAATATTAAAATCGATCGTGATTTTTTTTCATTCTTTAAACTCATATTGATAAATTGATAAAATGTTTTTGAAAATTCAAAACTTAAAAATACATAATACAAACTTAAGAAAAATTTACGAATTTAAATTTAATTTTAAATTGTATATATTAAAATTATTGGGTCAGGCAGGGTACCTGTTTATGAACAAATTTCAGTCCAGACCTGACCCAATTATCCGAGAAAAATCACGGGTCGGATACTCGACCTATTTGAGTATTTTTTTTAGAGAATTACTCAGATTTTTAGGCTTGGATTGACGGGTCGGCTCAACCGGATCGGATATTTTTCAACACCCTTAATCAATAAGTTTACTTTCAACTCACAATACCGTCAATTTTTAATAAAAAGGACTAGTTTGGAACTTAATAAATATTTTAATAATCATTTTATAACTTTTACTAATCGAGATACTCAATAAAATAATATTATATGTATAATTAAATGACCATTTTCTAAACTTGTGGAGTGGGGAAAGGACTAAGAAAAATTCATCCACGTGTGAGTAGAAAATAGGAATACTAGAAGACACCAAAAGAATGATCATTTTCCAGTACACAGAGTCTTCGTTTCAACAATTTTAACCCCAAAAATCATAAACTTTTCATCGAAGATCTGAATGATATTTCCATGGCCGAGGTGGCGGCGAGTTTGGCGACGGAGAAGCTAACCACTTTCCTGAGTCAAGACGTCGAGTTGCTCAGAGGCGTCCACGAAGAAGTCGAAGACATCTTCAAGGTCGAGCTCGAGTTCATCACATGTTTCTTAAAAGAAGCAGATGCAATGGCGGCCAGAGATCTTTAGGGTTCCACCGGTGTTATTACATGGGTGAAGCTTGTAAGAGAAACAGCTTTCAGGATTGAAGACGCCATTGATGACTACATCCTCCATCGTCATGTCGTTAACAGCATGAACACCACGGTTTCATCAAGGCTTACCTGTGTAGAGTGGCTAGATTCCTCGAGGGCATGAAGAAAAGTTACGAGATCGAACTCAAAATTGAAAAATATAGAAATTTGAGGGACTAAATTAAAAAAAAATATTATCAAAGAGGAATTGAAAGTACGTATGTTTTCTACAGTGATTTAGGAGCATGTATTTAAAATTTAGTAAAAAAATAGACTTAAAATGAAGTAGGAATAATGAAATCAGGAACTAAATCGTAAAATTATCAAAATACTTATTTAAATTTTTGGTTTTCCGAGTAACTCAAAATTCTAAAATCTCAACTCGAATCGAACTCAAAAATCGAATTGAAAATTCGAGTTGAATCGAATCACTTGAATAAATCGATTCGAATAACTCAAAATTAAAAAAAAAATCGAGTCGAGTTTTGCTCACCCCTAATTTTAATAAACATTAAGAGGATAATTTTAACATTATACCTTACATAAAATGGAGAATAGGTTTATATAAGGGTGTACAAAACTACTCGACCCGATTGACCCGACCCGCCAAATAAAATCTAAAAAAATCGAATAATTTTCTAAAAAAAATTACTTGAATAAATCGGATCTAGGTCACAAAATTAAAATTTTTCAGGTCACATTAGACTAATTAATAATCGACAAAATTAATTTTCTTTTTCTTTTTAAATTAGTGGATGGCACAAATCTCCACCAAAGCAAATGGTGATGAAGCAAATAGGGTGTTAATGAAAAGACAAATAAAAGGAGAAATTAGGGGACTTATCCCACCATTTTTATAGATAGGATTAGATGTGAAAGGCAAAGGCAAAGGCTATTGCCAATGGCCAACGAGTTCGAACCAAATGTTGGTATTTTTAGGTTGGCTCTTCCCTTGATCACATGCAAGTAGGGATGGGTATAGGTCGGATTAGGTTAGATTTTCGGTTAATCTAATCGACCTGAAAATATATATACTCCACCCGAAATTCGATCCGATCCAAGTTTAGGAGTGGATTACAACCGAACCGAATACGACCTGACTTTCTGAGATAAAACCCGAACCAAACCGATCCGAATCAAAATTTTGTAGATAGGATTAGATGTGAAAGTAGGGATGGGCATGGGTCGGGTTTTCGGTCCACCCGACCAGACCAAAACAAGTTTTCACCTGACCCGATATATAACTTAAAAACCCGATCCAACCCGACCAGAAATAATAAAAAATTATTTTTATTCAATAAAAACAGTGACTTAATTGGAAAAAAATAATATATAGAATGGTATTATTGTAATTATTCCTAAATATATAAGGTAAAATTATATATTTGTCGGGTCGGGTAATATTTTTCACCCCAAACCCGACCCGAACGTCACATAAAAAAACGACCCGACCCGACCCCGATTTTTTTTAAAAAAATCCGACCCAATCGAGTCGGGTCGGGTTGGAACCCGCCGGGTTCGGGTACTATTCCCATCCCTATGTGAAAGGTAAAGGCAAAGGCCAACGAGTTCGAACCAAATTTTTAGGTTGGCTCATACCTTGGGGCAGTGGCCTGCACGGTTTGTGATTGAACGATTGTTGTTGAATCTAAATGTATATCGCATCCGATCTCAGTGTCATTGTTACCGTCTTTAATCTCACCGGAAACAATTTCACCGTTCGTATCGATACCAGTTATTACTTCAATTGATCGTTCATATCGGTATCTGGTGAAATCTGTTAGCATCCCTCACCACTGAAACAACCTCGACGATCTTCGACAAGCACTTAAATCTTGGTTCATCCCAGCCACCATGGAGAAGAACCAATCTGATTGCCAACTTCTCACTGTAAACCCTCAAGCTCTTGACTTTCGACTCTTCGTTTACATCACGCAATGCGAATTTCGCCTAACGAATTGGCCCAGTTCTTTCGTTCTTCGCTCCATCTCCTTAAACACTTCATGGATCTTGTCTATCACCGGGTGGAATGGAACTACAGAACTACAATGATATCAATTAATAATTTAATGATAAATTTAATATAAAAATTACGGTAAATTAACGTTTAATACCTAGACTATCAATTTTGATCTATTTTAATACTTAAACTTTCAATTTTTTTAAAATCATACCTAAAATTTAATTTTTGTTTCATTTTAATACTCATGTTTAAAATTTAACGTTAAGCTTTGAAAAAAATTGAAAATCTAGGTACTAAACGGACCAAAATTGATAGTTTAAGTACTAAACACGTTAAGTTTTTAACGGTGGGATACCAAAATGAAACAAAAATTAAACGTTAGGTATGATTTGAAAAAAAATTAAAAGTTCAAATATTAAAACATATCAAAATTAATAGTTTAGGTACTAAATGTATAGTTTACTCTAAAAATACTAATAGTTTAGGTACTAAATGCATCATTCGATTTATCATCGGAAACAAAGGAAATGAAACCCTAAACTGCATTTACGATGGCATTGAAATACAAAAGTACAACTGGCAAGTACACCAAAGAACACTATGGCCAAAAGGATACACTATGATCCCCAACACATAAAGGAACTAACAGAAAGAAACATGCTTCGCTAAATTGTCACGAGAATGAGAGGCCACATACGACAATTATGAGATACACACTACAATCCATGAACAATGCATCGATCGCCTTCTTTGCCACCAATCCTACCTCCAACGTCTTGCTTAATTGCTCGGCCCAATTATTGTCATCGGCGGAGGAGGGTTTGTTCTCTCCCGCAATGACTTTTCGAGAACTTACGCGATCACCGGAAAGAAGTCGCCCCATCACGAGTGTTATGTTGGTCAACAGAACGAAGTAAACTGGCCTGAAGCTGATAACGCCCCCTATGGATCTGTTTCCTAGAAGAGGAAACCCCAAACGTACCAGAACAACTAAGACGACCACAATCACTGAACATAAGAGGCGTGCTTGTCCAGATGCATCAATTGCAGAACTTATTTGCTTAGGGGTGAAAAAATTATGTTTTCGAGTTGGTGTTTCTGAACGATGTACTGTCCTTGATGTGGAAATCGATGAAATTTGATCATCTGATAGAACCGGCACTGAATTCACTTGACCGTTTGTATTCAACGCAGAATCATTTGAAGGCCCGATGCTTCTATCCCGTCTGTGGGATGTTGATCCTTCACCAATTCCATTATAAGTACTGGGCTGACTCTGATTAGTATCAGAACAAGGATTATGTTTTAGCATCACAGAAGTAGAGGCTTCATCATGGACATCGGGAGAAACTGCATAGCAATAAAAACCGAAAGCAAAGTACTATATCTTTCGAAACTTTTCTTCATTACTCCAGTAACTTGGTAATATCAAACAAGGATAGTTGAGGGTGCTTATGAGAAGCAAGTTCAATGCTTTCAGGAAACCCGAAAAGCTAAGCCTGAGAAGAAACTAGCTTTCCCAAATGCAAGATTCAGCTACCATCCTAATTTCAAATTTTCAATTGCCAGGATTCAACTAAAACTTGATCCTCAATTGGCCCATCCAATTATTAATGCATAATAAACTGAAACAACCCTTGAAAAGATGCATAAAAATCAGTATGGAAGGAGAGAGAAGAAGAGAATTAGCAAAAACCCGAAAGCAATTAATCAAAAGAACATGGAATCCGTTGAAAAATAAATAAAAAACCATCAGTATTTGAGTCTTTCGAAACTTTTGTTCATCATTTCAGTAACTTGGTGGCACTTACGAGAAGCAAGCAAGCTCAATGCTTTCCAGAACCGAGAAAGCTAAACCTCATAAGAGACTTTAACTAGCTTTCCCAATTGCAAAATTAAGCTCCCTTTCTAAATCCAAAATTTCAATTGCAAGAATCAAACTAAACATCAATCCTTAACAGACCCATCCAATTATCAATGCATAATAAACTGAAACGTACCTCCAAAAGATGAATAAAAATCTGAATAGAGGAAGGGAGAAGAAAAGGGAATCCATCAACAAAACCATTGGTATTGGTATTCTTCGATACTTCTATTCATTATTTCGGTAACTTGGTGACATGAATGAAGGAAATTTGACCCAAAACGCTAAACCTTGGAAGAAACTTTGACCCGAAACTTCGATACTTCTATTCATTATTCCGGTGCTTTCCAGAACCCAAAACGCTAAACCTTGGAAGAAACTTTGAGTAGCTTTCCTATTTCAAAATTTAGCTACCTTTATATATCCAATTTTTCAATTGCTAGGATTCAACTAAACCTCAATCCTTAGTTGACCCACCAAAGTATAAAGACATAACAAACCGAAACGAGTATAACCCTTCAAAAGATTCATAAAAATAAGAATTGAGGAATATTTATCAGCACTAGAAATAGAATCAAAATAACACAAATCCATCAATAAAATCATTGGTATTAGCATTTTTCGATACTTCTATCCGTTATTTCAGTAACTTGGTGACACCAATGAGGAATATTCGATGGTGCATATGAGAAGCAAGTCTGGTGCTTTCCAGAACCCAAAACATTAAACCTTGGAAGAAACTTTGACTAGCTTTCCTATTGGAAAGTTTAGCTACCTTTGTAAACCAAATTTTCAATTGCTAGGATTCAACTAAACCTCCATTCTTAATTGACCCATCAAAGTATAAAGACATAACAAACCGAATCGAGTACAATCCTTCAAAAGATACATAAAAATAAGAATTGAGGAATATTTATTGGTACTAGAATCAAAGGAACATGAATCCATCAAAAAACATAGGTATTAGTATCTTTCAGAACATTTATTCGTTATTTCAGAACCTCAGACATTAATCAAGGATGCTTAACACTAGAAGTAATCTCAATTCTTTCCAGAACCCAACAAGCTAAACCATAGAAGATACTTCGACTAGATTTCCCAAATCCTAACTCCAACTACCATCCTACATTTCAATCTTTCAATTGCTAATATTCAACAAAACCCTGATCCTCAATAGACATAATCAACTGAAAAGATAAATAAAAATGAAAACGGCGAGGAGCGAGAAAAGAGTACCGGCGATTTGACTTGGGAAGTCGGGTGGAGGGGGGCCGACGGAGGCGGAGGAGGGCTGATGTCGATTTGGTTTTCAGAGTGAGGAGGATGAGGAGGGAGGTTTTGGAGATGACCCTTAATAAAAGTCAAGCGATCGGATCCTCTTTCGAGGATTTTCCGGCGCCGACTTTCTCCGCTGCTTGTTGCCATGCTTTCACGGCTGCTGTCTATTGAAATCTTGAAATTTGGAGACCTCAAACGGACCAAGAGCAATAAAATGCTTCAATTCGGTTTGCTTTTGATTTGGATAATAATAAGGGTAAACTACTTTTTTATCATTCAACTTTGATTGTATTTCTTCAGTCACTTAACTTTCATTTTTTTTCAATTTCATTATTAACTTTTCAAAGTTAGTTCTTTTAATCACTCAATCGATAAATGTTTTTTAAGGCGTAAATATGAAATAAGTACCTAAACTATAGCGTTTTGGTAATTTTGAAATTTATTTATTTTTTAATTATTTAAAATATTATTATATTTATAACAAAACCTAATTTATCTTAAATTACAAAAAAATCCCCTAAATCCTCAAATCCTAACCCTAACCCGTAATCGCTACCCTTTTTGGCCACGACAACGCTGCTGCCCTTTCTAGCCACGACACTGCCGCCAACGTAGTCACTTCCATATACGTCGTAGTTGTCGTTAATTGACCATCAGAATCGCATGGGATCACGATTTTCATCCTAGGGTTCATAGGGTATAAAATGTCAATTCGTCGTCGATCGATCACAATTTCATAGGGATTTTGGTCGTCGAAGGGAGGTGAGGTCAAGTGGAGCTTCATTGACGATAAAGGGCGGTGGCCGACATGGGTTTAGCGGTTAAAATGAAGATTTTCAAAGTTTTGGAGTTATTTCAAAATTTATGTGTTTTAATTTTTTTTTAAAATATATAATTTTAAAATTTTGATTTTAAATAAAAAATTTAAAATTATCAGGTTATGACACGTGTCACTTAATAGAGGAAATTAAAGTCATTGCCTAAAGTGGTAATGTTTGTAACGTTAATACACTGAGACCATTTAAAAAATAGTTTAGACATCTATTCATGAAAAGAACTATAATTTAGATACTTATTTTATAATTAAGGCTTTTTTTTTAAAAAATTTCTGTAAAAAATAGAGTTATTCAGTTTTCAAATTTAACTTGACTAACTTCTTATATTTTTTGAGTATGAATCGAGTTAAACTTTTATAATTTAAATATCTGAAAAACCATTGTTTTGAAAATCGGACCGGACCGGCCGGTTCAACCGGGAACCATTGCCTAGTCCAGTTCAATCTACATCGGTTGAACCGCTACTAGTAAACCGGGCGGAACCGTTGAATTGTTCGAACCAGACCGGCTGAAAACCGGAAAAACCGAGAAAAACCGCCATTTTGTTTTTTTTAAATTAAACCAAATGACGTCATTTGTTAAACGAGCCAAGTCGAACTCGAGTATTGCTGAGCTCGACTCGTACTTGAAAACTTTAAAAGTAAGCTCAACTCAACTCAAACTCACGAGCTAAAAATTATCAAGTTCAACTCGAACTCGAAATATAATATTGAAACTTGAACTCGAAAAGGCTTGAACTCAAAAAAAAATTAGAAGCTCGATTGAAGCCTAAAATTCGAGCTTGGTTGAAGTGAAAGAATAATTCACTCAATGCTCACCAAAAGGCTCCATGATTTTGAATGCCAAATTACCTCTATTATTTATAGAAGTTAGTTGGGATTGTTAGGATTTTCGGAAGCTCGAAACGACAACCGGAACGATTTGCAAAGAGGAGTCGGAACGGTTTTGTGTTTAGGGAGTAAGGAGATTGAAAGATAGAGAATTGCACAACGATTTATAGTGGTTCGACTTTCTCAATCAAAGTCTACGTCCACTACCTTAGCTCCTCACCAAGGATTTTCCAACAAATTCACTAATTTGTTCTTTCTTTTGAGGATAAAGAGTAACCTTACAAACTCCCTAGTTTTTCCGGGCTAAACTAGAACCTTTCCCTAGCTTTTACACGGGCTAAGCTAGAACCTTTCCCCTTTACAAAAGATAAGAAATGTAAACAAGAAAACCTCTCTAAGGTAGGTGTTTACAAGATTGAGCTCACAAGAACAAAATATTTACAAGAGAAAGATGAAATAAGATTGAAAAACTCTTCTCTTGTGTTTGATTGCTTGGATAGTTGTTCTCTTCCTTCTTCAAGTGTCCTCAGCTTGTATTTATAGCTTGGAATGAGTTTGAAGTCGTATATAGCCGTTGGGGATGTTTTGGAGCCGTTTGGGGATGATTTTTATACTCAAAAAGGTTGCCCAGAATGGGGGGGAATCGGTACCCCTTCATAGGGAATCGATACCCCTTCATAAATTCAATTAAGTCCAAATACATTTTGTAAATTCAATTCAAGTCCAAAAATCATTTTGCCTTAAATTGTTATATCGAAACATAGTTCAACAGGGATGTTCTTCTATGTTTCTTAGCCATGTGAGATTGTTTTGTTCTCATATTTTTACTCTTTAGACTTTTGGGATGCTCTTCTATATTTCTTAGCAATGTGAGATTATTTTTTAAAAAAAAATTAAACAAACAATATCATTTTGTTATGATTTTTAGCCCCAAATTTATTTTTTAATTATAGTTATATAATTATATTTATTATTTAATATGTTTTACCTTAAATATTATGTTGTAGTTAATTTGAATCATTTTGTTTCACTTGATTTTATGGTTTTTAACTTATATATGTTATGACTTGCTTTGAATATGACTTGTGATATAAAAAATTATTTTTTATTAAATATTTTTGGTATTTTTATTTAATTTTTTAAATAATTATGACGTCGTCTGGTTCTTTCGACCGGTCAGACCGGTTCAACCGATTGAACCAGTGAACCGATAGCATGTCCGGTTCGCTAACCGGTCCGGTTCTGAAAACCATGCGAAAAACCCTTTAACAAATAGTTGTATACACTCATTGGACCCACAATAACAATAATACCACGTTTGGATAATCGGAATATCCAAATTGATCCATTAGATTGATAAATTAAATATTAAGCATCGAACAAATAAATTAAATAAATTAAATTCTTTGATCAATTTCGATTATTAAGTCTTAACACACTATAATTTTATCTCGTGAAATTTACAAATCTAAAGGTGATATAACAAAGCATGGAACCGAGCAGATATGATATTTCTTCTACGAGAATATATTTCATAATGATCGGAGAACTTAAAAGAAGAGTAAGTTATGCGTTTAATACCTAAATTATCAATTTTAATCTGTTTTAGTATCAAAATTTTTAATTTTTTCAAAATCATACTTAAAATTTAGTTTGACTTATTTTAGTACCCCAATTCAAAATTTAATGTTAAGTTTTAAAAAGACTAAAAGTTCAAGTACCAAAACAGACCAAAACTAATAATTTAGGTACTAAACGTATTAAGCTTTTAATGGCGGGTACTAAAATGAAATAAAAACTAAAGTTTAGATACTAAAACGGATCAAAACTAATAGTTTAGGTGTTAAATGCGTAGTTTACCCTAAAAGTAAAAACATAGAAGCAACGAAGATGCCTTGATTATCAATCTGAAACTGGATAGGAAGAGAGTATAGTAAAAACATATCCTTCACTCTGTATCAAACAAATAGCCTAAAAGATAATGTCTCGGGATAGTGATAGGTTCGTAAGTATTTGCTCCCTTTAGCCTCGATTTCTCTAAGATGACGGATTTGACTCTTATCATTTTATACATTCGACAAAATTCTACAGTAAGTATGAAACTATTAATTTTCCAAAGTAAAATATACCGAATCTAGGAAAGAGAGATCAATAATTTAACTAGAACCTCGGTTATCAACCTCTTTTATTTCTAGTCTAAAGAAAGCACATGAACAACTGATGCATATCTACCATAGATATGACCATGAAGGAACATTCTGATCATTGATCAATAGACCTGAATTAGAGATATACATGAATCGGATTGGGTTGGATTTTATGACCGACCCAACCCGTGTTTAACGGGTTCCATCTTCTAAAACTCGACCTGATTTATTTGGGAAGAACATTTTCATTTCACATCACAACAATATAGAGCATAGATTAAAAACACTTAAGAGGAAGTTAATTTCATCAATACATGATCGGGAAGTTAGTAAACTTAGGGGCTGTTTGTTTGGCTCTGAATGGAATCATTCAGTGTTGAATGCTGAACCGTTCAGTATTCAGCACGTTTGTTTCGCACCTCTGAATGATTCAGTGCTGACTGATTCAACAAAACGGTATTGAATGATTCAGTATCAAAGTACATTCTGAATGATTCAGCGCTTAATCATTCTGAAGTAAACAAACAACCCCTTAATTGAGAGGAAACCAGAATACTCTACACTTAACGAATAAAAAATAAAATAGGTATAAGTGATCATCAACGAAGGACGCTGAATTTGGTTATATCTGGTTAATGCAGAAAAGAAACTCGGAAAGAGAGGGAGCACTATTCTTATGGCAGATGGCTCAGAACTTGAAGAACTTAATGCTTTGAGAGAAAATGATCACTTATTCATTGTCTAAATGTTAAAATAAAATTTAGGGTAAACTACGCATTTTGTACCTAAACTATCAGTTTTGATCCATTTAACACCTAAACTTTTAGTTTTTTTTTTTCAAAATCATACATAACATTTAGTTTTTGTTTCATTTTAGTATCCCACCATTAAAAACTTAACGCATTTAATACTTAAACTATCAATTTTGGTTCATTTTAGTACCTAAACTTTCAATATTTTTAAAACTTAACATTAAATTTTGAATGGGTACTAAAATGAACAAAAACTAAACTTTAGGCATGGTTTTGAACAAAATGAAAGTTTAGGTACTAAAATGAACTAAAACTGATAGTTTAGGTACTAAACGCGTAATTTTCCCTAAAATTTATCAGTTATCCATATTTTGATCTGTTTAACTGATGATTATTCTACCTATGTAGGCTATGTCGCATGACATTTCTAAAGATTTTTTTTTTTGCAAGACAGTTGCATGTGTCATATGAATGGATACTTGTATATGTCCACTGTTTGTGACAGAGGCAATGCATATTTACCCATTGTGTTTTTAGCTTCAATGATAATGGTAGAGTGACATTTATTTATGCCCAATATTAACCCATCTTCGGTTATCAGGTTTTCCATAAGAGTAATATGAAGGTGGTGATGGAAATTATAGAGCTTACAGTTCTCATTCTCTGCTATTCAGCATGTCCAAAACAGTGAATGCAGCTTTCTGGAACCGTTCCTTCTCTTCCTCCAAACTTTTCTTCTTTTCAAGAGCAGAGACTTTGCACTTCTCTACCTCTTCCATTATTCCCGAAGAGTTTTGATCAATTTCACTGCAGAAATTTATTTGAAAGGGAAAAAGAATATAATGTTAGGAGAAATAACAGAGTTTTGATCATTATTCCCAAATTAAGTTCCACATTGCTATTATTTACTGATGAAATGACCAAGAACGATTCACTCACTTTATCATCTTAAGCATATTCTCCATTGTCATCTGAACATTTTGTGACAAATCTGTAACCGAGCATAAACAAATATAAGGAAAACAACACGATCGGAGAAAATAAAATCGTAAAAGCATTGCAAGGACGCGTTCATGGAAGTGAAATTTGTGTATTCAATTATAATCCTCGAAAATGTCCAGAATCCACACAAAAAATACGAGGAAGACATACGATCTCAAGAAATTAACAATTAATTATCCAATTTAAAACCGCTTCAGGCCAAGAACTTCACGTTTTCACAACGTTTCATAAACGATTTGAATCACGCTGGTAAACAATAACGAGATGCATTTGTTCGACGCGAATATTTATAACATGCGATGGCTGAAAGGAGAAATCACGTAACGAAAGAGAATACGGAAAGCAGTTTGGAATGATAAGCGGAGAAAAAGTAATAACCGGACAAAGTGAGACAGATGAAAGAGAATTAATCGTAAATGAGGGAAGAGAGGGGAGATTCGGCTTCTTCTGCCGCAGGCGGAGGAAGAGACGAAGTGTCAACCTGCTGAGATGGTGAAGTAGCCATTGCTTTGGATTAGAGCTTCGAATAGGGAGTTTTCTGCTTTTGATTTGGTACGTAAATTCTGGTTTGTTTAGGAGGCCCAATTCAAAATACTGAAAATTATATCGCGGCAAATGTCTTCGCTTTACGCCTTTCAAGTCCTTTCCCCTCTAGGGATTAGAGATGACAAATGTGTATAATTTCGTAAATTTCGTATTATATCCGTTTCAATTAGGACAAAGATGGATATAATTTTAATGTGTAATGGGTAGGTGTGGATTTAGAAAGTGTTACACGTCGCGGCTAGTAGGCGGATGATGGGTTTGAGACCTTACTCGTCCCACATCCGCAAGCCCACTAAATACCCATTAAATTTTAAACCATGAAAAATTTAGGTATAATTTTAGGGTTTGTCATTTATGTGTGTCAAAAAACAAAAATATTATATGTTTATCATTTATGTTTCTAGGCTTTAATTATGTATTATATTATAGTGTTTTATGCACTTTAAGATCTATGTTAACACTTAACTCAGATAATCATTTGTTTATTTTATTAAGTTTCTTAATGGACGTGTTTGTTTTATGTTTGTTGCTTATGTATAACTTAAGGTTGCTGTCAGGCAGGTCTAGCATGGTACGTATCCAGTTAGGTAGTGGGTGCAGGGATGAATTTGAGAATTTACCCGCTTGGGCGGGTGTAGATTTGAAAAATTTTATCCATCATGGCTGGTGGGCTGTGGTGGATTTGAAAATATTAGGTGGGTATGGGGATGAGAGAGGAGTATATGCACCGACCCGCCCGTTTGTCATCCCTACTCAGGCTCTGACTTTATATTTAGGACTAAATTATAAATTTTAGGATAAAATACAAAAATATCCTTTCCGATATTGTTTTATTGAATTTTTAGATTATTAAAAGTTATAAAATAGTGAAATCTAATTATAGGGTGTTGTTTGCGATGCTTGGATATGATAAAATTATTGTTTAAGCAGAGGTTAACATATATATTAGGATATGATAAAATTTGATTTCAGATATGTTTGAGTTGTATAGTCGTTTACGATGGTAGGATTATATTTTTATTATATCTCAATTAATTAATTAATGTTTAGCTCAGACTGATGTCAATTTTTAATAGAAAATAATGAAATTGAAACTTACAAATAGTCATATGATCATTTTATAATTTTTAACATTTAGGAGACTCAATAAATCAACGTATTATAGTCAAAATATCATTTTGCAACTTTTAATAATCGAAAAACTTAACAAAGTAATACTATATAATAGAGTGACCATTTAAATACTTTATCTTAAATTTTATCATTAACTTTTTTATTATTATTTTGATTATCAAATTTTAAGATTTATTAATTAATTTATTAAATTGTTAATTCAATCTTATTTTAATTATTTAAGTGTTAAGTTATAAATAGAATAATGACATATAATTATGTGATAATATCGAGTTCGACTCGACTTGAAAACTCGTGAAGCTACAATTTTTAAGCTTGATCTGTCCTCAAAATTATGAATTGAAATTCGAAAAAAAAAGCTCGCCTAAGCTTTGAAATAAAGAAATCTTGAATTTAATTCGATTGAAGTTCAACTCCAACCTAAAACTAAAATTTAGGTAGATGAAAACATTCTACTATATTTTTTAAATAAACACATAAATATTAATATTATTAATAATTTAATTTCTTAAAAAAATAAATTTTAATATATAAATATTTTGAGTTGAATATCAAATAAGTCGTTTCGTCTAGTTAAGAACTCGATGAATTCATTCAAATCGAATATTTATCGAAAGGTAGATCGAATCGGTGTCAAATAACTATATGTCTCACCTCGTTTACTGTCCTCTCCATTATTCATGTTGTAATTACTTAATGTGACCAACATGAACTGCGATATCTGCTGTCATGTTTGTCAACACACATTTTTCGTCCTACTAGGAATCAAACTCCTAAAAATATGATAGAATTTTAGGATTCAAACTCCTAAAAATAGGATAAAATTTTGCTAGGATTCAAACTCCTAAAAATAGGATAGAGTTCTACTATTATTTAAATTCCTAAAGATAGGATCCACAAGCACTATAAATAGCCATTGTAACTCACCATTTGAAGACACGATTTACACACAAAACACAGAGGAAAGCACGGAAAATACAAAAGCAAAGTTGTAAACGATTCGAAAAGGAAATAAAAGGTAGCATCTTTTTTTACATTGGTTCGTTCATTTCTCGCATGTGCACGTTATTTTTCTTGAGATTTGGTTTGAATAACCCAAAACGTGGTTGCACCGATGACTAAAAAAGGGTGGAATTTCGAAATTTCGAACCTAGATCTACCCCTGAGGCGTGTTCATTTTTTTAAAATATTTAATTCTCCCCCCTAAATCATTTTTTTCCTACTTTATTATTCTTGTTATATATGCATATTACTTTCTATTAATTTTATTTATATATGTATATATGTTTTTTTATTAGTGTTATTATATATATATATATATTTATATATTTCCTATTTTGCATGTATATATACATATATTACTTTTGATTTTCTTTTTTTTATTATTATTATTTTACTTATATATATATGCTTTTACTTTTTTATATATTTTTACTCATTTATTTATCTATTTTTATATTTATCCTATATTTTATGTTTTTATATTCTTTTACTTGTTTTATTTATTTATTTGCATTATCATTTTATTTTTATTTAGTTGTTTGCTGTGCATATATTAGTGTTATTATTTTTTATTTTATATATTCTATTCATTTTATATTTACTTTATTTCTTACTTAATCTCCTTATTTTATTTGTTTTACTTTATTTATCATTTATTCATCTCTTCTAACCCATATTTTGACTTTTAAAGGGTATATTTGTAAATCCGTCAAAGGTAAGTAATTTTGGATCATTATTTTATCTTTTAATTTAACTTGTTATTTTTCTTAATTAAGACAACTGGAAATTACGTAGTACCGAAAGGGCGGTTCAAGGGTGCTAATCCTTCCTTGACCGTAACCGACTCCCGAGCCCGATATATTTCTGGTAAGACGCAGATCAGGTAAGAAATAGGGTATCTGATCAACCCATTTATCTTTAAATAAATTATCGGTGGCGACTCCAATCCACATTTTTCAAGTCAAAGCCCAATTCCGGGGCCCAACCGAAAGACGGTTGCGACAGCTTGGCGACTCCGCTGGGGACACATGTAAGTGAGTCAGGCTAAGGTAATTTCCAGTTGTCTTTTTAACGAAAAGGGTAAGTTTAAATTTTAAGGTAATATTTCGATCCTTTTTACTTACTTTTGATTATATTTTCGAGTAAATAGTTGGACTAATCGTTTTCTCATGATTTCAGCCTTCAAAGTTTTTTTTTTCATCTAAGGCTCTATACCCGAGCTCCAATTCCTTTTAAGTGGGGGTGAAAGCGACGCCTTCGTGTGAATTTATTCACCGTGTGGGCCTAGCAAGTAGCCTTCGGGATACATATACCTTATGCCTTCGTGTGAATTTATTCTCCGTGTGGGCATAAGGGAATGTTTCCTCTCGAGTTTAACTTAGTCCATACAAGCCTGTGATGGGTTTAGGACTAAGGGTCTGGTAAGCCAAAGGGGGCACCAACAAGAAGAACTCGGGTACCGTTTTTTTAGAACCTAAACCGGGAGATGATGGAGAATTAGAGCCCACCCCAAAACCTCATTTCAAACCCTAGGATGCCGGAATTATTTCCTGCTTTACTTTCTGTTCAAAGCATGCGAACTAGACAAATATGCGGTTAGGATTTGTGTGAAATTAGCATGCGGGATAGAGATCATGTCCGGGTAGGAATTAAAGCATGCGGGGTAGATATCATGTGGGGTAGGATTTTTCGTTTTTATTATTGTTTTGATTTATCTCACTAACTCTATTTTACTTTTGTTCTCTTTTATTTTGTTTTCATTATTTGCATCATTTAAAAGAGGTGTTGATCCACCAAAAACTTGTTTGTTAAAACATGAATAATCTGCATTAATGGACAAAGGGGTTGTAATACAAGAGATAAGAACGCAGGGGTCCGGCTATGGTCCGAAAAGGGCTCAGAAAGAAAATGAGGACAATTTGCAAGACAACTATGTGTCACATTCATGGTGCCCACAATCAAGTACATCAAAAGTTAACTTTTCAAAAATGGGTTGACAAAGGTGGCAGGGGCAAGACGAGAAAAAGGTTACTGACCTCGAGAGTCCATTCAAAGACAACAAGAACAAGATGGCAAGTCATTGTCGACAAATTCAAGAAACAAGAAAATGAACTTCGAATAATCCCTTTGATGGAGGATTTCAATGGAATTTCAGATTCAGCAAAGGATGAAAGGCAGAGATGAAGTCATTCGACACTTTTTGGGAACCAATACAAAAAAACTCAACATTTTCATGGTTCATCCAGAGAGGACGGAGCGGTTCGACAGGTTATTCAACCGGTAAAAGACGAAGGCAAATGACTAGTCAACCGGTTCTGGGCCTAGAGGATTTAGTACGGATGTACCTTTAAATATGTTTATTGTCTCTTAAAAGATAAAACCCTTTTGTCCCAATAAAGGTTATTTACAATAACATACATGTTTTTGGATCAATGCCTCGAACATTTCATGCATTTTTGCATTTTGCATATACATTTCATTTTTTAAGTATTTTCATAATCATGAAATCTCTTCATGGAGAATTCGATGAAGTGGTTTTAACCACATGACACCACATAGAAGCAAGATTGTAACATCATAAAAAACTATCACAACGAATGAGCCCAATCAGCTGGTTGTACGACTAAACCTGCCAAGATGATCTGAGAAAAAAGTCCACATATCCTAAGGGCTACAATGTTGAAGCTATTTGTAGTTGCCACATAGGATGCTCCAAACATTCCTCTGAGAACTATAAGGCGCTGAAGCGCAAGATCCAAAACCTGATGGATTCAGGGGCATTGACAGCCGAAGAAGGGGCATGGCATATACCATTTGCACTTAGAGGATTGTTTTGTTTGAACACGTCACTGATATTTCATGTTTGCTTAATCTTTTAAACGATTGAATTTATGATACTTTCTAAGGTGGAGCAATTGAACAAATTTTAATCTTTAGTTCTTCGAATATTAAATGAATTAAGGATTCTTTTAACTCTTCAAGAATTATAGATTTTTGACATATGAAAAGATTAGACCTTTCTTATCATGTCTCAAACCCCAAAATGAAATACCTTGATCATTACCAAAAAGACCAAATTTTGACATAACTTCCCTTTGAAATTCTTGAACATTGTCTTTATCTTTTTTATACACCCATACCTTTCTTTGAGTCAAATAAAGTCACACCATTAGACTCAAAATTGAAATTTTAATACCCAAGGCATTGAGTTGTTCATTTGAACATGAGCATTCTTCTAAGACACAATTTGGGGCATCTCGCCGGGAGCCTGAACATTGAGATATGTTGGGAGCAAGGAGCAAAAAAACAATTCATTCGAAATAATTCTATCACGCATTAACTACACTGTTTTCATGTGAATGAAATTAATCCTGAAAATCTATCCCCCTGGGGATACCTCTTCTGTGAGGACTTCCAAGTATGAAATGATGAACGGCTTTCTTTCTTTATCCCTTTACAACAGGAGAAAATATATATCGCTTGTGTCCCCTTTTGAGCCTGTAGTATTTTTCTTCTGATTCAACCCTAACCAAGGATCACCCTCCACATTGGGGGGCAAGGTGGAAGAAATCTGCTAACATGAGTGAAGACATCAATCAAAAGGAGACACCAAAAGGTGGACCAAATGGAAAGTGCGAAGATCCAATCAAGAACAAAAAAGAAAAGAAGCAAAAAAGCAAAAAACAAAGAAAAAGAGAAACAATAACAAAAGAAAAAAAAGCAAAAATCAAAAAGAAAAAGGGACAAAAAGCACATGCAAAGATTCCCTAAAGACAAATGGCACATCAAGCTTCAAACTATGAGATTGATCAAGCACAATCATTCCCGAATCTCTGAATCACTTCACTCAAAGATCATGGAACATCCAGAGAAAATCCAGAGAAACACATATGAGCAGATCCAATTGAGCAAGACAGGATTGAAGGCATCAGAATGAATTGATCCTTGGTTCAACACCCTGAAACACTTGTTTGGGCCTATTTATCCTTTTCTTTCATAACCATGAGCCTTGGCCTACATTACATGCCTTAAAAGTCCCTTCTAATCATACATGGATTTCTAAACAGAAGATACTATCTTCAGATTTCATCCCGCCCATCAGGATTAATCTTTGTTTGCAAAAAAACAATGTAATTAATGCATGGTAGAAAAAATAACAAAGGGCGGTTCAAGACGTAAATCCTGAATAACGTCTTGAAACCAAAGGAGGGTTCGAGTTGAAAACCTGAAAAGGCGGCTCGAATATAAAAATTGTGCAACTAAGGCGATCACGTAAATTCCTTGATAAGGCATCGCACAATCCGAGTGTGACAACAAAGGTTGGGAGTCAGGGAACACTTCCAGCAGAGGAGCTTGCAAGCTACCCCATCAATCTTTTGAGCATCCAATGTCAAACCTTTGAGCATCAAATGCCAAACCTTTGACCAAACACAATAACCTGAGACTTTTTATCCTTTCCTTACTTGACTATCTCCCAAAGATAGCTTGGATCTTGGCAGTTGTCAAATAGCTATAATTTATTGAAGGATTAACATTGTAATTAATTCTTTGATATCCGATGAACTCTAGTTTTATGATTCGTCTCAATTGTAAAACCGTGATAGGGGCAATATTTTTAAAACTTGAGATTAAACATTTTTTGAAACTCTTTTAATTGATATTTTCATGACTTTGAAAATAAAAGAGAAAGAAAAACATTTTTTTTCAAACAAGGCAGTCTCTCTAGAGTGGATCTTGGTAAATGACATGTGACTCTCAAACACAAAGCTCATGCTTAGAATCAATGATGAAGCAAGAAATGAGGAACATTTGGGGTATCTTTGAAGATTCAACATCAAATATTGGGGTATTTTTTTGATATTGAGGCATCTTTGGGGATTCAACATCCTAATGCGAATTATCAGACCTTTTTCAGGAGATAAAATATAACCAATTCATGTTACATGCATCTTATGCATACATTTTAGAGCGTCATATCTATCATTTTCTTTCCACGTACATAATTTTTATAGCTTTAGAGTCAAGTTCGACTTCAAGACGAAGGATACTCGATTCAAAAGCACCTTTACAGATTGATGTCGGTTGCTTAGCTCAGCAGCAAGAAACTACACTTCAACCAACTCGACAGACAGAAAGATCGACATTCATTTTCAGATTCGACATTTCCAATATAAATTCTGTCTCGCTTGAGACAGTCTCATTTAATGCAGATGATTATCTCACTTGAGATTGCTTTTTTAAAACAGACTTTGTCTCACTTGAGACTGTTTTACTCGAAAGAAGATTTATTTCACTCATGATTGTTTTTCTTAAAACAAGATTTGTCTCGCTTGAGACCGTTTTCACTAGAAGAGTTTTGTCTCTCTTGAGACAATTTCCCTTGAAACAAATTTTATCTCTCTTGAGACAGTTTCTCTTGAAACAAATTTCATCTATCTTGAGACAATTTCCCTTGAAATAAATTTTGTCTCTCTTGAGACAGTTTCCCTTGAAACAAAATATTTGAATATGTTTTCTTTGAAACAAATTATGTCTCCCTTGAGACAGTTTCTTTTGGAACTAAGTTTTGTCTCTCTTGAGACAGTTTCTCTTGAAACAATTTTCGTCTATCTTGAGACAGTTTCCCTTGAAACAAAACCTTTGAATTTATTTCCCCTAAAACAAATTTTGTCTCACTTGAGACAGTTACTCTTGAAACACAAAATCTTCAAATTTATTTCCCTTAAAACATAATTTTGTTTCCCTTGAGACCGTTTCTCATGAAACAACAGATATCTTTGAGATCGTTTCCCTTGAAACGAATTCTATCTTTTTCAAGACAAATTCTTTTGAAGCATCATCTGAACCGTTACACTCAGCTCAGGCACATACTTGAGATGGTCGAGAAGCATTTCTCAAATCAAAAATAGAATGTGCACATCAGATTTGAACATTTGAAGAATTCAAGATCAGGGATCAAAATTTGAAGATTCAAGAATCAAGATTCCAGACAGACAACTGAAGATCGAGATTTCTCTTTAGAGCCCCAAGATAACATATGTTGCATATGCATTTTAGGCACACCTAAGAGCATTGCATCCATAGCATCACATATATGCATAACTTTTTCAGGTTTTAGCTAGAGTCAATTTCAACTTCGCGGAGAAGGATATTGAACTCAAAGCGACACGATTTGCTCGAGAGTGGATTTCAACTTCACGACGAAGGATATCTAGCTCGAAGCCAAACTTCACAATAAAGGGGTCTCCATGGTTTCAACTTCACGGCGAAGGGAATTGTGTCCACCCGCAACATACAATACTTGGATTTCAACTTCACGACGAAGGATATTCAAGTCAAGGCTCAACTTCACAACGAAGGGGCCATCTGCGATTTCAACTCCACGAAGGAGGATATCGTGGCACTCGAGGCAACACAAGTTCAACTTCACAACGAAGGGACGGCTGGTTGTCAACAAACAACTTCTCAATTTCAGAGCCAATTTCAACTTCACAACGAAGGATATTGGACTCCAGACAACGCAATTTTAACTTCACGACGAAGGGACTGCTACCTGTCAACAACAACTTCTCAATTTCAGAGCCAATTTCAACTTCACAATGAAGGATATTGGACTTCAGACAACGCAAGTTCAACTTCACGACGAAGGGACCGATGCCTGTCAACAACAACTTCTCAATTTCAGAGCCAATTTCAACTTCACAATGAAGGATATTGGACTTCAGACAACGCAAGTTCAACTTCACGACGAAGGGACCGCTGCTTGTCAACAACAACTTCTCAATTTCAGAGCCAATTTCAACTTCACAACGAAGGATATTGGACTCCAGACAACGCAAGTTCAACTTCACGACGAAGGGACCGCTGCTTGTCAACAACAACTTCTCAATTTCAGAGCCAATTTCAACTTCACAACGAAGGATATTGGACTTCAGACAACGCAAGTTCAACTTCACGACGAAGGGACCGCTGCTTGTCAACAACAACTTCCCAATCTCAGAGCCAATTTCAACTTCACAACGAATGATATTGGACTCCAGACAATGCAAGTTCAACTTCACGACGAAGGGACCGCTGCTTATCAACAACAACTTCCCAATCTCAGAGCCAATTTCAACTTCACAACGAAGGATATTGGACTCCAGACAACGCAAGTTCAACTTCACGACGAAGGGACCGCTGCTTGTCAACAAAATTTCATTCAGATTCAATTTCAACTTCACAACGAAGGATATTGGACTCGAGACAACACAAGTTCAACTTCACAACGAAGGGACGGCTGGTTGTCAACAAACAATTTCCCGGTTCCAGAGCCAATTTCAACTTCACGACGGAGGATATTGGACTTGGAACAATGCTACTTACTTGGATTTCAACTTCACGACGAAGGATATCCAACTCAAAGAAGGATTATCTGCCATCAAAATTGTCGAGTTCGACTCCATTCAGCTCGATGACACATCAATCGCACTACTTTCCGGTTGCAGTCGAGGTTTTCAAGTCGAGAAGAGGACCTGGGTTAGCCGTGCCTTAGTGACAAGCAACCATTTTCAAACAACATAGCTTAAGTCAAGAAAAAGCTATCTGTCAATGAAGATTTCTGAGTTCAATTCCGATCCAAGGTCTTTAAACCGAGAAGAAGACCGAAGGGTAACGGGAAGCCACGTGCCGATTCAAATTCCGAACTACGGCTTTAATTTCATATCATTTCAAGATGAACTCGACTTCACGATGGAGGAGTCATCCGTAACTCAATTCGACAGGGAGTTATTGAAACATCAGAGTTAATTTTCAACTCCACTGAACGAAAAGTGTGTCTTTTAATCTTTGCCCTATCCCCGTTACACGACTATGGGCAAAGAGGGGCAGC
This sequence comes from Hibiscus syriacus, assembly GCF_006381635.1. Taxonomy (NCBI): domain Eukaryota; kingdom Viridiplantae; phylum Streptophyta; class Magnoliopsida; order Malvales; family Malvaceae; genus Hibiscus; species Hibiscus syriacus. The sequence goes on along the minus strand of NW_024062107.1, from coordinate 32,498 downwards.
TGTCAACACACATTTTTCGTCATACTAGGATTCAAACTCCTAAAAATATGATAGAATTTTAGGATTCAAACTCCTAAAAATAGGATAAAATTTTGCTAGGATTCAAACTCCTAAAAATAGGATAGAGTTCTACTATTATTTAAATTCCTAAAGATAGGATCCACAAGCACTATAAATAGCCATTGTAACTCACCATTTAAAGACACGATTTACACACAAAACACAGAGGAAAGCACGAAAAATACAAAGGCAAAGTTGTTGTAAACGATTCGAAAAGGAAATAAAATGTAGCATCTTTTTTACATTGGTTCGTTCATTTCTCGCATGTGCACGTTATTTTTCTTGAGATTTGGTTCGAATAACCCAAAAAGTGGGTTGCGCCGATGACTAAAAAAGGGTGGAATTTTGAAGTTTCGAACCTAGATCTACCCCCGAGGCGTGTTCATTTTTTTAAAATATTTAATTCTCCCCCCTAAATCATTTTTTTCCTACTTTATTATTCTTGTTATATATGCATATTACTTTCTATTAATTTTATTATATATGTATATTTTTTTATTAGTGTTATTATATATATATATATATTTATATATTTCCTATTTTACATGTATATATATATTACTTTTGATTTTCTTTTTTTATTATTATTATTATTTTACTTATATATATACTTTTTTTTTTATATTTTACTCATTTATTTATCTATTTTTATATTTATCCTATATTTTATGTTTTTATATTCTTTTACTTGTTTTATTTATTTATTTGCATTATCATTTTATTTTTATTTAGTTGTTTGCTGTGCATATATTAGTGTTATTGTTTTTTATTTTATATATTCTATTCATTTTATATTTATTTTATTTCTTACTTAATCTCCTTATTTTATTTGTTTTACTTTATTTATCATTTATTCATCTCTTCTAACTCATATTTTGACTTTTAAAGGGTATATTTGTAAATCCGTCAAAGGTAAGTAATTTTGGATCATTATTTTATCTTTTAATTTAACTTGTTATTTTTCTTAATTAAGACAACTGGAAATTACGTAGTACCGAAAGGGCGGTTCAAGGGTGCTAATCCTTCCTTGACCGTAACCGACTCCCGAGCCCGCCACATTTCTGGTAAGACGCAGATCAGGTAAGAAATAGGGTATCCGATCAACCCATTTATCTTTAAATAAATGATCGGTGGCGACTACAATCTACATTTTTTAAGTCGAAGTCCAATTCCGAGGCCCAACCGAAAGACGATTGCGACAATGTTAATATATGACGAAATCGTTGGTCATTAAACCAAAACGAAATTGTTGGCGGTACATATAGAAATCTGAAAACCCTCTAATCTTTTTGGAAAATCTTGCTCGAAACCAAGAGTTTTGGAACAATTTTCGCATTCTAACTAACCTTAAGCTTGAAGAAAAACAAGAACACGAAACCCAATTCCCTCCTTCCGATAATCAGACGGTTACCCGGCCGGAGAAGAAGAGAAAGTACAGGTAGTCTAGTACAGTGCTTCTCTTACTCTTTTGCCTTGGCTTGCACTCAACATTCTTCCTTTCAGGAAAAAATACAAAGGAAGAATATGTTCAACTCAGGATTCGGATTTTGCGATGGAAGTGAAGCTAAATCCAGCTTTTCGACGATGTATGCAAAATTACGGCGATGCCCTAGCGGTTCTTCCCAGAAAACCGGGGACCGGAACCGAGCTGGGTGGCGGCGGGGAAACGAGGGAAGAACCGGCAAAAAAACCGCCGATCTTGGATTCCTTTAGCTTGATTTGTTTTTGCATCGTTTCCGGATCTGGACCCAACTGATTCGTCGAACCTAAGGCCAAATCGAACTCCTCATCAACCCTCGATCTATTGATCCTTCCGAGATCGGTCTTCTTCTCCGCCTAGGTGGTCAAGGTCTCCCCGCTTTACAAGATCTTGACCTGGCCCATCACTAGATTCTTACCCGGCGATTTCGCCACCATGGATTCGGATCGCCTTCTGTTATTCGACTGAAACCCTAGACGGGGACTCCCCTTTCGGTTTTTCGCCTTAATCATCCTAAGGTTAAGGTATCTAATTGGACGGTCCAAGTCGAGGGTTTCACGGCGAAACCGATGGCGGAGACAGCCTTCGGTGCGGAGAACGGCGGTTGACATTGGATACACTAGGGGTGTAAACGAGCCGAGTCGAATTCGACTATTGCTGAGTTCGACTCGACTCGAAAACTCTGAAATGGAGCTCGACTCGACTCGAAAACTCGCGAGCTTAAAATTTTTAAACTCGACTCGAACTCGAAATCCTGAACTGAAGCTCGTGAGCAGCTCGAAAATGCTCGAAATGAAAAAAAAATATTAAAGTTAACTAGATTGAAGTCTCAAACTCGAACATGAATTTTAAATACATGAAAATCTTACTGTATTTTTTAAAAATAATCAACGCAAATGTTAATATTATTAATAATTTATTTTTAAAAAAAAATAAAATCTTAATATATTATAGTTTCGAGCTGCTCACGAATTTTTTGAGTCGAGTATCAAGTAGTTCGTTTCAACTCGTTAAGAATTCGAGTCGAGCTCGACTCGAGTCCATTCAATCCGAGTATTTATCGAGCCTTGATCGAGTCAATCTCGAGTAATTTGCGATCTGCTTCGTCTCATTTACAGCGGATACACGAAGGAAACGAAGAAATCAAGAGGGTAAAGATGAAGGATACGAAAGGGGTATTTATAGGAAGTTTCGATTAGGATTTCCTTGGAAAAATATCGCACGTGAATTTTATTGTTAAAGAATCTCGAGTTTTTTAATTATATTTACGATAAATTTATAAAAAGAAAAAACATGAAATATGATATATTTAAGCATTTAAATTTTTGTATATGATAATTCAAATAATAAATATTAAATAGGATAATTTAAGAGTTTTTTTAACAGGTTAGAGTGATTAATATAGGGGTACTTATTGAGTTAGTCGATCTCGAGTTGAGAAATATTTCACTCATGCTCGTTAAAAAATTTAGGATAAGTTACGCATTTAGTAGCTAAATTATTAGTTTTAATCTGTTTTAGTACCTAAACTTTTAATTTCTGTTCAAAACCATACCTAAAATTTAGTTTTAACGTTAACTTTTGAAAAACATTGAAAGTTTATGTACTAAAACTGATCGAAACTGATAGTTTAAGTATTAAAAATATTTTGTTTTTAACAGCAATACACTAAAATGAAATAAAAATTGAATTTTAGGTATAATTTTGAAAAATTGAAAGTTTAGGTATTAAAACATATCAAAACCGATAGTTTAGATACTATATGTGTAGTTTACCCACAATTTTATTGCTCGACTCGTTACTCGTTTAGCTCGTTGAATTTTCACTTGACTCGTGCTCGTTAGAAAAACTTTTTGTTTGACTCGACTCGTTAAACTCGTTGTTCATTAAGCTCGTTAAGCTCATTGAAATTTTTATCTCATCTTTTTAAGTATAGGAAAAATCTATTAGTACTGTATAGAGCTTAATATAAACGTAAATCAATAAATTTAACAAAAAATTATCAAAACGGTGCTTGAAACAATTTTAAAGTCTAAACTTCAAAATAATAATCCAAAAATACATTAAAATAATCTATAAGATTTGATTTTTGAATGTCTTAAAATATTAATTAAAAATGTAATATTTTATTTTTGTTTATTAGAAAATTAATAGATTAATAATTTGTCATCTTTTTTATTATTTATCAGCAACTTAATATTTTTTAATGAAATCATTTTTTAAGATAACTACTAAAATACTATAAAAAAATTAAAGAACTGCTCGCGAACTTATCGAGTCAAATTAGGCTTTGCTTGATTCAACTCGTTAAAGTCTCGAGTCAAATCAACCCAAATCAGGTTTTTACTGAATTTTGACAAAGTCAAATTCGAACTGCTCACGAGCAGTTCAACTCATTAAGCACCCCTATTGATTACAAGATAATATTTGCTCATAATTAATATATGACAACGAACACATACCTTACAGACGCATCTATTCAAATTTAATACCTTAAAAGACAATAATACTCTTTTTAACCACTAAAGTGAATCAACATATTCAAGTATCATTATAATAAGTTGTCATGTTATCTTGATTAATGTAATGTATAATTATTTTTAAGACAATATGGACATATCAAGCATGTTTAATAATAGAGTAAACTATATATTTTGTACCTAAACTATCAAATTTGATTCATTTAAATACCTAAAATTTTAAAAAATTTAAAATCATATCTAAAGTTTAATTTTTATTTCATTTTAGTACCCGAAATTAAAAACTTAATGCATTTAAAACCTAAACTATATTTATCGGGTAATTTAAAAGTTTTGAACCTAAAATGAAATAAAAAACTAAACTTTTGGTATGGTTTTGAAAAAATTAAAAGTTTAAGTACTAAAACGGATTAAAATTAATAGTTTAGGTACTAAACACATAATTTACCCTTAATAGTATGATTAATAATTTCTTGGATAAATGCAATCTTGTATGTCAATGGATATTAATAGGTATAGATAGTTATATACTGTTCAGCCTTTAGAACTAAACCGACTATCCGAATTTAGAGAGCCCACCACCGCATGTGGTGGTTAACAGTTTACCGATGTTGCTCCCGGCCACATTTACAACTCAGCTCCTAAACAACTACCATTTATGGATGACTTTCATGACGTGCTTTATATGGATGACTTTCATGAGACGTGCTTTATTTTGATAGGTCGGAGTCTTTTCAACTCTTGGGAAAGTTCTTGGCTACGCTTAGCGGCAGCCACTACCGCGTTCATCAATGTTCCCCGGAAGCCGTTCTTCTCTAACTCGTGGATGCCGGCGATTGTCGTCCCACCGGGAGATGTAACATCGTCTTTCAGCTGACCGGGGTGCTTCCCGGACTGAACAGCCATGGAAGCTGCTCCAAGAACCTGCAAAAGAAAACAAAAAACGGAAAGGGTTTGCATCGAATAATAGCATGCAGGGACTGAGGCATGGTATAGGTTACTGATACCTAAGGCCAGTGACAGCATCAAACAGCTTCTCATCAGCTTTCCATATCATGCCAACTGATCCGAATAATTTGCCGACTAATACCCCATCCTGTTCTGTTGCAGATCCTCCCAAGCTCATAACTGTACACTCGAAAAGGATAAGATATTTCATATTTGTATTGCCATGCATTGGTCACTAAGATGATATACGACAAAATATTGCGAAAAAAACTTGTGGGTTTAGAAGAATCATATTCCGATAGTGGACCGCTATTTGAATCCTTGACTATAACTTTAGAGTTGATTCGCTTATAAGCATTTAATGAGGGAAAAGTGGACCGCAACCAAGAATTAATAAATTCTAGTGAACAATATTTTTTAATTGAAAGTGAAAGAACCTAGACTAAATTCTAGAGAACAATGCAAAAGTACATTACATTTAATTTGAATGTTTATAAATTTTAATTTATTTTGTTGTTAAGTATTTTCTGCATAACTTGTGTCTTAATTAAAATGTATGGTTGTTGTTAATTAAATAAAGCTACATGATATGCAAAATCTATTAATCTTAGCCAAAGAATGGTAATTAGTGGCGTTTGTATCCAAAAACGTTGCTATAGATCTGACCTTTTGCGGCATTTGTTCCAAAAATGCCGCTATAAATAGTGACCTTTTGCGGTGTTTGATCAGAAACGCCGCTATAGATATCGACATTTTGCGGCGTTTGCTCCAAAAACGCTGCTATAGATTTTTACCTATTGCGGCGCAAGTATGGCTAGTGCTTCTTGCGACGTTTTTTGTATCGCAACAAGTGCTTTTAGCGACGCTTAAAAATGCCGCTATAGGACTCAAAAAACACCGCTAAAACTCTGTTTTTGTTGTAGTATAGGTGTAACACCCCCAACCCGCACTCGACCCGAATACGAGTTTGAGGTGTCACATTGACTTTTCAAACTTTGATTCTTGACAAAATTCAAAGAAAATTTAAAACTTTCATTAAAATAAAAGCGGTTTATTTACATAATTGACGAAATTACCTAAAATCGATCAGAGCATATTCAACTCAATCAATTAGTACATGCCAACTATATTCAAATTAACCAAACACATTTAAATCATCAATTTTCTGATCTGAAATTTTGTAAGGGAGATGCTGACCTGTCTTGCTCTTCTTCACTTCTCTTCTCGCTTCTGTAACCTACGTGTGAAACAATCACACGCTAAGTGTATGAATTAGTGAGGCAATAAACATATAATGTAAACTATAACTTGTAATCATGCATGAACAATTACTGCTATCACATCATACCCAAACATATATCCATTCATATATATATCAAATACACACATACATAATTATCTTCTTTCCTATCATTATCATATTATCACTATTCATATTTATATTCTCTTGTTTATATGATCCATTATGTTCATATCCTATATCTTATAACATATACAATAATAACACACACATATCATATCATATAATTCATATCACAAAATACATATGTGAGTCTATGTACACCTGTGAGAACTGTAGATATGTGAGTCTATAGAGGTTGTGCACTATGCTGTCACCACAGCTCGTATGAGGTCCCACTAAGGGCTATGAAATTTTGTCTCGAATGACCTATCCAGAGGTCATAAAGAACCTCGACAACTGTCCATATGTTCCTTAGAACATAGATATACTGTCCATATGTCTCGAAAGACATAGGTAATTCTGTCCATATGTTCCGTAGAACATAGGTAAACCCTCGAATCTTGGCATGCCAACTATACCTATCGCTCTCGTATCATATACCATGGGCATTTATCTTTATATCATTTCATATATACACTTTCATATCACATTTCATATAATCTCATAGCTTCTTTCACATATACATGTAGTCACATATAATCGTACATACATACAATTCATGTCATCCATATACGTATAATCATATGATTCACTTTCACGTATCACCTATACTTTCTCTTTCATATATCTCATGACTCTTTATCTCATTCTCATATGATCACATAATCGTGTAGTTCACTTCTCATATCACTTTGCATGGTTTTACATAAACATATATCATATCTTATTCATATATATATATATATATATCCGCAAAAACATGTAAGCACATATTTTCTTATCTTATAATTTATGTTACATATGCATGTAATCTTATAACTCATTGTTAAGTAACTCAAATAACATTGTATTATTATATACTTTATTCCATAACCATATATTCACATAGCATATATATATATACACTCATACAATCAAGTATGTATACATTTCATATTAATCACATACTTCATGCACTATACTATCGGAAATAGACTTATCACAAGTCAATTTCCATATAATTCGATGTAATAAGATGCACTCACCTTGGCCTCACTTGCTATCAATTACTCCTATGGCTTTCTTTCTCTTCTTGATCAATTCTAACCTTTCAATCATTACGGAACTTGCTCTCAGTCGATATCTACACAATCACACATTGATACATATCAATATCCAATTGATATACTCTAATCTATCATTTCTTATACCAAAAGAAAGGTATATTTCTGTTTCCCCTTTGAAGTGCATCGATACATTCTACAGTGCATCGATGCATTCTTTAACATGTGCATCGATGCACTACCCATGCATCGATACACCAATCACCTTCGATGTTTTCATTTTAAGGGGGTGCATCGATGCACTCCTTATGCATCGATGCACTACTTGCATTCGATGTTCATTTATTTGAGAGTACATCGATACACATTGAAGATGCATCGATGCACACAACCCAGAAATTACATTTTGAGCCCGAAAATTCTTACTTTGTCCTCAAATTCTACTTATTAACCCCTCCTTATACCTTAAAACTTATCTATACATATGTAAACCTTCTTATAACACTATAACACTTCACCATCTCTCATAATTCACCATAATTCTTGAATAAAAGAATTTCATCAAAATTTCCATGTGTTCTAAATTCAATTCTATCACTTCTAACTTCTTAATTAACCATTTGACAAGTCAAATCCATCTTTAAAACTTCAAAAACCTTTCTATAACAAAAGTTCATTTCTACACCCTTTATATAATTTCCTTTTTAATTCTCTATTCTTGATGTTTAAAGCTTATATAAGCTTTCCTTAAGCTTATATAAGCTTTTCTTAAGCTTATATAATACTCAAAGAATCAAAATCAACTTATAAATCCAAGAATTAAACAGCTGAAATTAAATTCACCTTTAACTGAGGCTTATGGGGAGAAGAAGAAACTGAAGAAGAAAACTCTAGATACATTTCCTCATTTCTCACGTTTTTATATCCCTTAAAAAGAGAGAATAAAAATCTTCTCTTAGAAAAGACCACAATATCGTTGTTACTTTCCAACTTTACTATTAAATCCAACATCAAATTTCTTCAATTAAATCTATGAACTTTTAACTTATTTTGAAATTGAGCACATAGTTTTCAAAAATTGCAATTTAGTCACCGACCCTGATTTGGGATGTTACAATAGGCATCACCCAGATAGATCGACCATGGCCAACCCATTCCTGAACAAAATAAAAATAGCATTTCATTGAAATGAAGTCTAGTATCTAACACTACAATTGCACATGAAGACAACAAGAGTCTCAAGGAGTATACAATGTGGTCTAGTATGGCCATTTGGTTAAATCTTATCTAGACAAATAAGAACAAGGAGAAAAAGGAATTTTTATAGTCAATTCGACGATTCTGTCACTGTCAAGCAAGTAGCAAAGAGTATTTTGCACCGGATGCAAGCTAGAGTAGAGGAAAGGAACGAAGGTAGCTCAAGCATTATCGTTATATAAGATTACATTCACCTTCTAAGCATGATAAGTTTATCACCACCAAATGCACTGATCCATCTAAGAATGGGTTCATGTTCAGTCCGATCGAGAGGGTATGAAATAGAGCTAGACCAATGGGAGAGGAACGATGGTCTCGAGCGAAAGCGAGAGGATATGAAACGCTTGGGTCTTTTGGTTTGAGAAAAGAAAAGATTGGTTTAAAAGTAATCACTTGATGAAAGATTCAATCGGTTTCGGGTTTAGGATGATATGATGGAAGATTCATCTTTTGGGACTCTCTACAAATTTCAAATAAAATGTAAGTATAAAATACAACTCTAATAATTCAAAAAAAATTAGTCACTAGTGGAATGATTTTGAAATTCGAGCCAATCTCTTAACTTGAAGAACTTGATTCGACTCAATATTTTTTATAATTACGAGATAAACATAAGGTGATATTTATTCAAAAACTCTCAATCATTTCACAATGAACATTCATACCCATACATTCGCGGTGCTCGAATCCAATACCTCAAGGGATAACAACAATCTCAAGAGTATAAACATAATTTAACTTATAAAATAAGACTCATAAACTCAACTAATTCAAAAAATTTAAACTAGACTCGATCAAATATTCATATCTAATGAAAAGCAAACTCAAATAAGCTAATTAGTACCATATAAACATGGTTAAAAACTGAGCTATTAAATAAAAAAATATTAAATTTTAATAATCAAAATAGGAATAAAAGATAATTAAATGATTTATAACATTATCTTTCAATAGAATAGAACTTGTCTACCTCTTCTTTCTCTTTGGTATCTCTTTTGGTGCCCCGTTAATCTTCCAAATTATTTAGAGTTTAGATAAGAATATATAAGAGGGAGTAAAATTCGACTCAACTCAAAAACTGTTTTTTTTTTATTTTGAGTTATTCGAGTTAATTTGAATTATAAATTTGGTTTTCAAGTTTAAGTCGAGTTGAAATTTTGAATTTTTGAGTTACTTGAAAAACCAAAAATTTGACACAGTATTTTGATAGTTTTACGATTTAGTCCCTAATTTCATTATTTCTTCAATTCCTCTTCATTTTAAGTCTATTTTTACAAAATTTGAACTACATGCTCCTAAACCATAATAGAATACACGTGTACTTTTAATTCATCTTTTTGATAATAATTTTTAATTTTTTAATTTATTCCTTTAATTTTTCATAATCTTCTTATTTCTTAAATTCGACATTTATTTTAAGTTTTTTTATCAAATTTGAGCCATATGCTCCTAAGCCATAGTAGAATACATGTGTACTTTCAATTCCTTTTTTGATAACAATTTTTTTTATTTTTCAATTTAGTCCTTCAATTTTTCATAATCTCCTTATTCATTTAATTTGTGATTTATTTTAAGTCACTTTTTATTAGAATCTGCTGGGAATTATTTTTTAACTAAAGATACAATATATTTTTATTTAGTCCCTAAACTTTGCATTTTACTCAACTTGGTATTTCAACTACAATTGTTTGCAAATTCTTTCTTCTCATCAATTCCTTGACTCGTTTATACTCTCTTCAATATTTTACCCTCAAAATACTTTCTTTAAAATATAATATTATGAATATATCATAATTTTAAATTGTATTTGATATATTAAATAAAATTATAATATGAAAGAATAATATATATATATATATATATATAATGCTTTAGATAAAGTCAAAAAAATTGGAACAAATCATTGCCAATACTGTAAATAATTATAATAAAATTAGTATAGAAACTCGAATATCTCGACTCAAATTTTTTAAACTCGACCCGATTCGAAAAAATTTCAAGTTAAGTTCGAGTTGTAAAATAAGACTCGTCAACTTGAATAACTCGAAATTTTTTGACTCGACTCGATCGAATGCTCACCCTTAAGGACGGAGTCAAGATTCTAATCCAAGAGATGTAAGGTAAGTAACAATAAAAATTGAGAGGATATAATTAAAATAAACCAAAATTTAAAAATTTAAATACATGTTTATCTTTATATACTTTTTAATAATAAAAATTAGGGGGGGCAATGGCGCCCCAACCTTACACATAATTTCGTCCAAGGTTATGAACTTGAAGAGAAATTATTATATGGTCTCGGTTCCCCATATCATCCGTGGTCTCAACCAATAATATTTGTACATATCATTTATTTTTTAAGGTAACTCATCACATATTTCCTACATATAAATAATAACTGAGTAATTATTTAAAAATTTGTGGGTGTCATTCATTGGACCACGGATGACGTGCACTGAACCAAGTTCATCAAATAATTTTTCGAACTTGAGACCTATTTAAATGATATAAACTTGTTTGATATCCTGCAAGTGAATATCTATGTAAGTATATAACTAAGAGATCTTATTATCTTCCCTTTCTCTATTTCTTCTTCACTGCAAAAACATCTCAATCAAAATCTTACCGAACACACAGTCCTCCACCTACAACAGAAGGAATTACAACCGATGTATCAATTCATCACCGTTATCATCCCAGTAAACAACTTTAAACCATCGTATTACCCGTTGCACGTCATCACTTTTCATATTAATTCAAGATATCATATAGAATGCAGCAGGTTCAACGTTTAAAACTAAAAGAACGATGACGAAAAGTAGTGTTTGTTCACCGGTTGACGAAAAGTGGGCATCTGAGTATACCTATACGTCCAAAAGACATCTTTCTTCGTCAAATACATAAACGGATTTCATCTTAACGTGATCCTCAACACAACACCTTCAAAGATCAGTCTTCAACGCTTTGTGAGACATGGAGAACCAAGGGGGGCATGGCAGGGAGATCAGTTTCGCGAGCCGGTTGACCCGAAGCGAAGTGCAGCGACGCATGATGATGTTACCGGTTCTCGCCGTGGCGGCCTTCTTCGAGTACGAAGAAGGTCGGCTGTTTTTCATGGACGTTAAGGACAGTTTAGGGCAGGCGTGGATATTTCTCTGCAGATTCCATGCAAACGAAGAGATGGGGAACTACTTCTGTATCAGTTGGCCGCAGTTTTCGATGGAGAAAGGGCTTAAAGAGAATGATGAAGTCATTTTCACGGATAGGCCTCGACTCGAAGGTGAAAGCCCTGAGAGGAAGTTCAAGGTTGAGATCAAGAGGAAGATCAGGCTGTTCGGGGTGGACATGTGGGGAGAACTCAACGTGTAAATCCCCATGTGCTTTGATCTTCAATAAAGGGGAATAAGGCTATAGTCAATATGAGCGATATGTCATTTGAACTATATATATCTTTCATGTTTAATAAAGTACGAGGTTTCAAATATATTTTACGCTCAAAGCCATGCGAACGGACAGGTGGGAATCGAAACCTCCGCCACCGATATAGTAAAGGGTTCGACGGCGGGTTCTTATGACGGAGGGTGGTGGTAAAATTCGACAACTGCCGAACTTTATCTATGACTGCTGGAGGGAAATTTGTCTCCCATGGTGACCAATAAGCCGCTTTAACATGTGGTGGCGACGCCATTGCATGGTGTCGAGATGTTTTTCAAATGACAAATGGTGACCGATTTCTAAATAATCTATTAGTTCGGGGACCAAACCAAAATTATACTATTAAAAATCTTACCACTTGCACCACTTATCTTTGAATATAATTCACATATCCGTGTAAGTCACCGCCCCAGAGTCCGATATCGTCGGCCCGGTCACCGGACGGGATTCAATGGCGCAAGGGCAACCCCAAAACCAACTTCCGGTAATCCTTCATTAACCCACGATTCTATACCAAATTCTCCATTGAAATTACTCGATTTCTAATTTGATTAAATTTTTATTTATTGTATGATTAATTTTTTTCTTTTACTTTCTTCAATGATTATTTTGTTTAGAGGTGAGTAAAACTCGATTCGACTCAAAAGTATATTTTTTACTCGACTAGATTAAAAAAACTCGACTCGAAATGACTTTGAGTTGTAATTTCATAAACTCGACTTGACTAAAAAAATTTCAAGCTCGAGTTGTAAAATACAACTCGAATAACTCAATTTTTTTAGTAATAAGTATATGAATTTTCAAGTTTGAGTCGAATAAATCAAATAAATTTTTTAATCTAATACAAATGGAATATTGCTTGTGGTTATTGGTAGAGACGGAAATAATCAGATTTCAATTGTATGAACAATTGTTGAAGGGGAAGGGGAAGGGGAAAAATCAAGGAGATGATTTTTGCATAAACTTATGGTTGGCTTAAAGCATCCTAACGATGAAAGACTATTGTTGGTCAATAACGAATAAATTGGTCAAATGACCACACTGAAATCTTTTTTGATCTAGAAGGTAACAATGAAAAAAAATTATACAAAAAGGTCACAATGTTTTTTTTTTTCTTTTAAAAGTATAGAGACTTCTTTTACCTTTTTACCTTTAATAAATGAAACGTAACGAAACACGACGATAATTTTAATTTAAATCTTTAGTAAGTACCATACATAAAAGAATTTAAAAAGTAAATGATTTTAGTACGTGTTTATTCTAAAAATTTGATTTTTTTGTTATTATTTATTTTATTGACGTGTACGTTTTAATATTTTATTTGTGTTCACCTATTATAAAAATGAGTAAATTATTCAAATGATCATTTAATTACGGGTTGATGTGAATATGACCGATATATTTTAATTTTGGCAATATGACCATATGACTATTTAAATGGTTTCAATGCATTCCCTTATCATTAAAAGCAAATGTTGCAGATGATGTGAACCTCTGACTTGTCGTTAATCAATAATTGTCGAATCAATTACGTAGTTTGTTTTCAAAAATAAGTGTTTACATTTAAATTACTTAAATAGTTATGCGGTCATATTGTCAAAATTGAAATAGTGTAAAAATAAGAGTAAATTAACCATCGACCATTTAATTATTTAGCCCTTTTACTTTTACCATCGATCTTTCAATTTTGTCAATCACACCATTAAACTGTTTAATTATTCTCAATCAAACCACTTGCCAGTAAAAGTTAATAGAATAGGTGAGGTGACAATGAAAAATTATGGTATAATCACTCATTTGGTCTATATTATCTATATATTCTCTCAATCTAGTCATACTTTTAATAAATTAAAATAAAGTTAGTCCTCCAACAAAATGGTGACATGTGGCACAACACATGACATCATTCGATTGGAGGATTAAATTTATTTTATTTTATTAAAAACTGGAATAAATTGAGAAAATATGTAAATTACATGGACCAACTGCAGTGCCATGTGTTAACTTTTACCGGCAAGTGGCTTGATTGAGAATAATTAAATAATTTAGTGGGCTGATTGATAAATTGAAAGATCAGTGATAAAAGTAAAAGGGCTAAATAGTTAAATGATCAATGGTATAATTTACCCGAAAAATAATTGCAATTGTTTCAAAACTATTAATGACTTAAAGATAATTAGACCATCAAAGTTTGGAGTGACCATTGCCCTCCCACCTGTAACATGGGTCCCTCCCTATATACGATATTGTTAAAAAAAATAATTGAATGACCAAAACAAATATATTTATAGATCAAATACCGAATAGGTGGTTTACCCTATAGTTTGAATTAAAACCAAACTTTTAGATGATAATCTCAAGTCAATGACATTAGCACAGTTGGAGGGACACCCGTTTATATCGGATCCCAATTCTCTTCCATTCCTTAATTTTCTTCTCACCGTCGTCCCCATTGGAAAAACAAGAACCCTCATCTTCATTGCATGTCTTGTCCAATTCCAAATCTTGAACAAAACAGAAACAAACAACTTTGGTTTCTTCTTCTTCTTCTGGTCGGTCTGGTTTTACATGGGGAATGTGAAGTCGAACGTGGCGGCAAGATTTGCATTCTTCCCACCAGACCCACCAACGTACGAGTTTATCAAGAATGAAGATGGGCGGCTGGTTCTTCAAGGCGTGCCGGCCGACAAGAACATGGATGTTCACTTGCTCGATACCAAAGGTGGTAATAAGATCGTCGCCACCTTTCGGAAACACCTCGCCGCTCGTTTAACGTTGTTGTATTCACATGGAAATGCTGCTGATTTAGGGCAGATGCATGAACTCTTCAACGAGCTCAGGTCCCACCTTCGGGTTAATATCATGAGGTTCGATAGGGATTTAAATTTCAATTACGACTACATTTTTAGTTAAGTTGTATTTATTGTTATCGCGGACATAATATATATTATCGTAGACGACACATTTATCGTTATATAACGATTTATTCTAATAATTTACAATTATTTAAATTCGTGATTGTGATGATGAGAGAATTATAATTGTTATCGCATATAATGACTTATTTTTTTTTTTTAAATTTGGATAAAGAGTTGCTATCGATGATCAATGAACCGAAGAACATGATAAATAATAGAGAAGACTCTCTCGCTTTTTCTCTTAGGATTAAGATCGTTTCATTGTTTATCATCTTTTTTTAATTCATTGAAATCATCGATCATGACTCTACGCTTAAATAAGAAGGAATTGACCGTAAAATATCGTCATAATCATAATTCTTCTACCCATATGTTATTTTTTATATTATCATTTTTACTTTTGATTTTGTAGTTATGATTATTCAGGATACGGATTGTCCACAAGCGAAGTAGAGCGACTCTTTCAAGATTGTTCAAATTTGTATTTATATAATTTAATTAAAAAAAATAAGCGCCTAAATTATATCTCTTTTTTATTTTTTTTTATCGAAGTAAGTATCTAATGTTTCTTTCGTTACCATTTAAAATACCTAAAATTTCATTTCGTGAGCATTTTAAGGTTATCCTACTTACAGTGATTAGAAAAAATCCGTTAACCAATAGTTGTTTGACACGTGACATTATTACGCTATCATTTTAAGATAATCTCATCAACCATCATTAAAAAATGTCAATTAATAGAGAGCAGGCGGTCAAAGATTTGTATCAGGGATGGAGCTCCTTAGGGCCCAAGAGGCCCAGCTCATGTTAAAATTTGTATATTCGATATAATTTTGATTTAATAGTATTTTGGTTCATGTAAAAATAAATATTTAAATTTAAAAAATATAAAAAATATTAAATATTTAATCAAGTAAGGGTCGAACTAAAGAATGATAAATCTATGTTCTCAAATTTTTGGTCTAATTACAATTTAAGTCATTGTAAGTTTAAATATTAGACAAATTAGAAGTTATTTTTTAAGTTTTGAGTTTTTTTTTAATTTAGGGTGAATACAAGATAATATTTGTACAAAAACTTTAAATTATTTGACAATGAACGCTCATATCCCTACATACGTGCTTGAACTCGGAATTTCAAGGATAACAACAACCCTTAATCACTAAAGTCGCTTGATTCATGTTAAATTTCGAGTTTAAATACCTAATAAATCTTTACATTTTTCTTAAATAATCTAATATTTCGACCATTGCCAGTGATGTCTGATCGGACAATGATATATGAGATTTATGGATTAGTAATTTAGAACACTTATTTTTTTTATTTTTTTATATTGTGAATTGCTTGAAAATGTTTGTTAATTCTCGTGCAACTTCAATATAGCCATCTGAAGTAAACACATATCATGACGTAGAAGCAGTGTACAATTATTTGAAGAACGAATATGGAGAGGAAGATTTGATTGTGTATGGCCAATCCGTCGGAAGCGGAACCGACTCTCCATTTAGCTTATCGTTTAAAGAAACTCGGTGGCGGCGTTCTTCACAGCGCCATCCTTTCCGGCCTTCGGGTCTTATATCCGGTCAAGATGACGTTCTGCTTCGATATCTTCAAGGTAAGTTTCACCGTAACACGTCCTTATGTCATTTCGTATTCGATTGGAACTTGAAAGGTCTTTCCGATCGGTATTTGCAGAACATCGACAAAATCCGGCACGTCAACTGTCCGGTTCTGGTTATTCATGTAAGTGATGTTCATGTCTCTGTCCCCCATCTTTGTCGAATGATATCAATGGTTCACCTTCGCAGGGAACGGAAGACGACATTGTCGATTTCTCTCACGGAAAGAGATTGAGGGAACTCGCTAACGAGAAATATGATCCTTTATGGGTGGAAGGTGGTGGCCATTGCAACCTCGAAATGTTTCCGGAGTACATTAGGCATCTACGCAAATTCATAAAAGCGATGGAGGAGCTTTCGATCACGAAGCCGGCTAAAGAGCTTACGTCTACCCCCAAGCATTGCAGAGACTAACCATTGTAAATGCTTGAGATTGAAGACGAAGTGAAGTGCTTCGAAGAAGGAATCATGAATCCGAACACGTATAGTTTCATCCTCTTGCCCCCATTGAGAGGCCGCCGGGGCTTCATCTGTTTCTCTGAGATTTATAAATTCATAGGGATCATAGATATGCAGTCTCCGATTCAGATTCGTATTTTGAACTATCGATATTCATAGGGTTTCATGTATAATATTACAAAGTTGAACTCAAAACATTCAGCAAGAAAGAGACGAGAAATAGAACAGAGCATACCAAAAATGAATCGGCGGCGGACTTTGACTCGTTCCATTGCCATTCCTACGGTCCACCACGTTTTCCGACATTCGGTCTATGGCCGGGAATCTATGTAACTATTGTAATCTCATCTTCTCATGGATGCAAGGCAGAAAATCTGAAAAAGAGAAGATCTTATAGTAATATGTCCACACAGTAGTATGACAGTTTATTCCCCTTCCCAACCCATTTGTCGAGCTCTTTGCTCCCACGATGTTGTAACTTTCCTCTCACGGATTAGCAAGGCCTCGGCTCGCTCTCTTGCTTCCTCGCAGGTTTCGGTGGCCGAGATACATTTTTCAGCCTCCTTTTGGTACTGGGAAGCCACCCTTTTCGCCTCACCAAAGGTGATGTTCACATGACGGGAATGCTCGTCGGCAACAGCCTCCTGCAACTTCAACTCCTCCATCAAAATGTCCACGAATTGCTTCTCCATCTCTTGTTTGAGATCAGGGTCATTGCTTCCACAATCTGTGACATCATAGTTCATATCAGGCATACATGATTCTGGTTCATCAGATGAAACGGCAACGACTCGATATAGGTTAAAAAGTCGAATTCGAAGAAATAAGTCATAAGTAAAACCGACTTGAGTTGATAAAATAAACTCTAACCTGTGACTGAGAGATTGCTCAATCCTACAGAAAAAGAACAAAAGCACAAAAAAGATGAGTAATTCACTCAGACAACTACAGTTTCGAGTAGCAGACACATGCACACTTGACACAAACTTTTACAACCAGTGCCATCGAAACTAGCAGAAACACAAAAGGAGGAAATCAATGGCGAAAATGCATAAGCTGCGGATTCGACATGATAGATCATCATCACAAGGTAATATAGTCCAAACACAAGAGAAGAGGTAATGTCAGGCGTGAAAGAAACCCGAAAATGTAAAGACCAGTTCATCGTCCTAGATGTAAAACCCGGAGAGTGTGTAGTTTATATCTCCCTACATACCGAAAAGTAGCAAAATAACAGGACAAAGGGAACCATAACTCTTTTCTACGACATGTTATTGTATGGTTAGTAAGCCCTACAATCTCGAAATGTCGATCACCATTGATAATGCAAAGTGAGAAATCATCGATCGAGTATCGGTTATTGTGAGTGTTTAAATATAGTAATCATAGTTTCTCTCATTAAGTGATCAGCGGCTTTTCAACACGTAACCGCCGTGCTATCTCCGGACACCATCACTCTTTTTTCCATGTTTCAGATACCACCATCTATTTGGTTGCCTATGCTCTCTCCTTACCCATTCTAGCCATTTTCATTCTGTAAAGATCAACCTTCTTCGGATAGAAAGAACAATACCGACTGAGTTCCATCTTCTTCGTTTGGGTGCACGAATGTAATACTAATATTAACAGAGTCATCATCAGTGATGGACCGAGGAGACACCCAGCAGTTGCCCATAAAAATTTCAAATTATCGTATGTTATAGATATTTTCTTTGTATTTTCTATTGATAATTTATTTTCGACCTCTAAAGTTTTATAAATTCGCCACTAAAAATAAGCTTCACAAATAAGTACCTAAAGTTTTCATTTAAGTATCTAAAATATTTTTTTGATCAAAATAAACATCTAAAGTTGAAACGTAATATTAATTAAAGAATACTTAAGCCCAAAAATATTATAAGTTGTCACTCTAACATAAAATCTTACTCCTAATCATCGTTCACTTTAACTCGAAACTCCTTACAATTTTGTCCCACAAGAGATCCCAGATGTGGGATTGAGTTCATTACTCAACATATGATTAAGCAAAGCAAGCACAAATCCGAATTCAAATTAGGGTTTACTCGCAAATCAACACCCAAGCAGCAGCAACAAATCAAAACCCCAAATCGAAGAAACAGGAACTTCACAAAGAATTAACAAACAAACTCAAACCCAAATCTCAGAATTCAAAGTTAGCAACAAAACAGCAGATCAAAACTTCAAATTCCTCAAATGGGCAATCCATAAGTAAATAAAAAATCTGACAGTAAATCCAGAATCACAAAAAAGGGAAGCGATACCAGGCGCAACGTTGAGGAGGGAAAGAGGAGGAGGACAATCACAGTTGCAAGGAGGACAAGAAGATTTGGAATCAGTGAGCTTGAGAGTAGTTTTGTTGAATCTCCAGTAAAGAGCTGGTCCACAAACTGCAATAGCTGAAACTACAGCAAATTTTACGAGGCATAGCCTCAAGCAAGTCCCTGGTGATGATCGCCTTGACATGGTTTACTATCTTCTCTATCTCTTTACTTCGATTCTCTCACTCTTTCTCTTATAGTGCTGATGGAACACTGAGATCTAAACAGGGGTGCATTGATTGGTGACTATAAAAATGAAAACTACTGCTTCAACTGCTTTTTAATGTTTTCATTCTCATGTCATTTTTCCATTAACCTTTAGAAATTAGCTTCTTTCACCCAAAAAAATAAAATAAAATAGTGTAAATTACGTGTTTAATATCTAAACTATCAGTTTTAATTTGTTTTAGTATTTAAACTTTTAATTTTTTAAATTCATACCTAAAGCTTAGTTTTTATTTTATTTTAGTACCTATCATTAAAAACTTTAGTTTTGTTTCATTTTAGTACTCCATCCAAAATTTATCATTAAGTTTTGAAAAAATTAAAAGTTTATGTACTAAAACGTACCAAAAAGGATAGTTTAGGCACTAAACACGTTACGTTTTTAATGGTGGGTATTAAAATGAAATAAAAATTAAACTTTAAATATGGTTTAGAAAAAATAACATTTTAAGTATTAAAATATATCAAAACTAATAGTTCAGATAGTAAAAGTAGGTACTAGACCTTTAGCTTCAAAATCGGGTTTCACCAAAAACAATCAAGATTAAATTATAAATTTTATCACTCAAATTTAATTTTACTCCTGTTTTGGTCGGTAAATTTTAAAAAATTTCATTTTAATCACTAAAATTTTAATTTACTCATATTTTAACCTATAGAACATTAAATCATAAATAAAAGGATGATATAATAGTCATATGTGTTGAAGTGGACTATTTTTTATTGACATGTACATATCATCAATTTCATATTTTCCTTTTTATCTTTTGGTTTTATCTTTTTTTTAGAGATTAAGATTTACAACTTCATCTCTTTGTCACATTGACGTCATAATCAACACGTTTTCTTCAACCACTCAATATATCGTTGAGCTTGTCTCATCGTCTCTGTTCACTTCATTAGTTTACATTTTTCTAAATCTCAAAACTTGCAAAATTCAACTTAAAACTTAAAAGTCGTAAAACCCCAAAACCTAAATTTAATTAGATATTATATTTATTGAATTAAATTAAATTAAAAGTATGAATATATTGATAAAGTGATTAGATATAAGAATTAAATGTGTAATTATACTAATTTTTTAACACCCACACATGTTACTCTACTAAACTATAGATGTTGATGACTTGATTGACAACACTTAAATAGTCTGATTGACAAAATTAAAAAAATAATGGTCAAAATAAAATACACTCATAATTAAGTGGACATAGATCTAGTTTACCCAAAATAATACTATATTTTTTATTTTAAAAAAACTTGCGAGCAATGCATAGTATTAAACTGCGACTGCAACTATATCATAACTAGGGGTGTAAACGAGTCAAGTCAAGTTTGAGTATTTCTGCACTCGACTCGAAAACTCGCGAGTTTAAAATTTTTAAGCTCCTCGACTCGAACTTGAAATCTTGAACTGAAGCTCGTGAGCAGCTCGAAATGAAAAAAAATTCTTAAACTTAACAAGATTGAATCCTCAAACTCGAACCTGAACCATAAATATATAAAGACTTATTGTATTTAAAAAAAATCAACACATAAATATTAATATTATTAATAATTTTTTTTTAAATAAAATCTTAATATATTATATTTTCGAGCTGCTCACGAGCTTTTCGAGTCGAGTATCAAGTAGCTCGTTTCTGCTCATTAAGAATTCGAGTCGAGTTCAAGTTCGAATCGAGTCCATTCAATCCGAGTATTTATCGAACCTTAATCGAGTCGATCTCGAGTAGCTCACAATCTATCTCGTCTCATTTACAACCCTAATCATAACGATTTTCAATATCGTCGTGACACCACATTAACATCCACAATTTAAAAATAATTTTTTTTAGAAAACAAGTTACATGTAACGTTTAAAATATTTGTAACTACTACATTACAATGGCATTCATTATTTAATACTATAGATAATACCTAAATAACATGTAAAGTACACAAATGATTCATTGGTTATAGAGTACTATTTTATTAAGTCCATCAATTATTAAAAGTTACAAAATAATCCTTCAACTATAGAATATTGCTTTGTTGAGTCCCTTGACTATTAAAAGTTACAAATTGATCATCCAACTATTCATTATATTCCAAACTCGTCCTTTTCGTTAAAAAAATTGACGGTATTCCAAGTTAAATGCTAAATTACTGATTATGATATGATAAAAATATGATCCTAGAATCTCGTACGACTATCCTATTTCAGTCATCATGTTAACGTCCGACTTAGATAAATTTCAATTTTTAGCAAAAAAAGGAGTTTGGAATATAATGAATAACCGAGTGACAATTTTCTAAAATATTTTATAATAAAATAAATTTTATCAATATTATGATTATTTCTAACAAAAAAAAAAGAATTTCAAACATATGAAACTAATATAATGTCACAAAACAGCTCTATGATTGCAACATTTTATTTAAAAATGTCATCTTTCGAATACTTTTAGAAACAAAATCGTAACATCTTTTTCATAGTTTGGACCTTCTAGATTTTAATACTCTGTGACGTATCGCATGCTACACTTATAGATAGATGGACCTACCATCCGCTTCAGATGGTAGAACAAGTGAATGCCATAGCCATCTTTGTCTACAAGTTTTACAGTATACTACAACACTGATTGTTTTTCTTAGCTTGATTGTAAAACATCTGTTCCAACAACCAAAACACAGGTTTGATGTTAGCAGCAACATATTGTTCAACTCAATTCAGATGATGAAGATGACATGGTTTTAATAATAACCAAGATGGGTTGTAAAGACAACAATAATTCCTATAAGAACATGAACGTGGGGAGGGGTGAAAAAAAAGTAAAAGTAGGGCTGACAAAAAAAAAAAAAAACCGATTCGAATTAAACTATACGATTTGATTCGGTTTGAATTTTTTATCTTACGCTTCAGCTTCAATTCGGTTTAGTCATCTAATTTTATAATTCGATTCGATTTTTTTATATGAAACTTGTTTGTTCCAAATCGAACCGGGTTAAAGAAGAAAATCTAAATCAAATAATTATCTTACACATGTACCTGAGATGCTGCACTCAGATCTGAGCTCTTCTCAACCAAACTGTCCAGCTTCTCACCTCGTGCAAGCACACTGTCAATAGTTTTATGCTGCATTCATTCCCATGATTGAGAGAAGAATTAACAATGAATCAAATCCCAGTTAACATGTACATACATACATACATACATACATACATACATACATACATACATACATACATACATACATACATACATACATACATACATACATACATACATACATACATACATACATACATACATACATACATACATACATACATACATACATACATACATACATACATACATACATACATACATACATACATACATACATACATACATACACACATACATACATACATACACACACACATACATACATACATACATACATACATACACATACATACATACATACATACATACATACATACATACACACATACATACATACATACATACATACATACATATATATTAATAACACAAGACTTTTGTATTTGAATTATCATAAATAAAATTTTAGGTAAATATAATTAATAAAATAAAGTTAAAAATACATCAAATGTTACTATACTTAAAAAAAACTATACATACATACATACATACATACATACATACATACATACATACATACATACATACATACATACATACATACATACATACATACATACATACATACATACATACATACATACATATTAATAACACAAGACTTTTGTATTTGAATTATCATAAATAAAATTTTAGGTAAATATAATTAATAAAATAAAGTTAAAAATACATCAAATGTTACTATACTTAAAAAAAACTAATGTGGCTCTCGTTTTATTTTTTTCTCTCAATGTAGTTTTCTAATTCAAAAAATAAATTTAATGTGATCTTTTAACTAGTATTTTTCGTCGTTGACCGTTACGGCGGTTCACAATGATGACGTGACAGTTCACAGTGTTAACATGGTGGTCCACGATACTGATATGACACGGTGGTTGATAATGTGGCGGATAACATGATAAATGAGTTCAATTGGTAACTCAAACACATCAACCTAACCTGGATCGCCCGGCGACAAGCATACTAATGAAATCATGACATGTGAAGAGAATACAATGAAAGAATTCAGCAGAATTAAAATAGGCTGCTATTTAAGCCATTAGCAGGCAAAAGTTCCTTTGTAATCCTCAAGTTGCTATTTAGATCCTTGTGTTTATGACTCCAAAGGTACATTTTGACACTCCAACACTCTTCAAAAACGATGCTAAATGGGGCCTAAAACACAATCTCTTTATGCACTTGAACAAACCATATGCAAACCTTAAAGAAAAAAAGATTCAAGTATGGATAATCAACAAAAAGGATCATTGGGGCTGAGCATGGCATAGCATGATAGGTGAAAGCTAAAAGAAAAGTGCATAAAATCACCCCCCCCCCCCGCACACACACAAGAAAAGAAAAATACTTACAAGGATGATTTTAGTCTCATCCAACTCTCTCTGAATTTTCAACAATTTATCAGCCTCTGCAGGGTCCTGAAAACGGTGAAAGGATCATGCAAGGTGTGAGATTAATTTGAAAAGTTTAATTATACACCCCATATTAAAACACATCATAAAGAATGAGAAGAAAACAGACACCTGAAACTTGGTCAAAGCCTCATCCAAATAGGGCCAAGCTTGAGTGCTATCAGCTTGTGCAGATCTCCATGATTCCCCAAAACTTTGTTGGTATTCATCCACCACCTGCCAAACATTACCCTTTGAAATTTTCCAAAGAAACCCACAGAGTATTCAATCTCACAAACATATTTCAGAACACCAAAAATGCATACCAAATGTGATGAATGCGATCGACAGACTCTTGACATCATCTTAAAGACTTCAACTATCGATGTATTATACACACAGACACATCTACCACCACCCATCGGCCCTGTCCATCTAGTTATTTCTATCAGACGCAAAGAGAAAGGAACAGAATCCAGCCATCTACGGATCATAAAGAACAACCATATCCAACATATATGGTGGCAAGCAACAAGCATAAACATGAGTTACCAGTGGAAAGAAATCAAAAGGTAATAGTATTTTAAGGAAACTTTTAACTATTATCGACACTTTCTATGTATTTCCTGGATCATAAACAGATCATGCTAAAAAGGGGCAAGAACCCAGTGCAGTAAATTTAGGAGTGGAGCTTGTGGTAACTGAATCAGGTGAAATTAGGCCAATATATAGGAGTAGGAGCTTCTGTTGTAAATATAACAACTATCAAAAAGACAATAACTATTGCTCAGATAAATTTTAGCTCATTCTACAGTAATCGAGTCTATGAAGATATATATATAAAAGATCATAACCATCAATGAATATGTCCTTCCATTTCCTGCTATAATCACTCTCAGGCCATGACACCTTGTATAATTGAACTAAAAGATACACAATCAATGCAAATACCAATATTGCAGTCAATAAGATTGGATGATATTGAATCTCAAGGTAAATCATGACACAAATATAAGTAGGGACGATCGCATGATATTATATTACCTGGTTGAGAAGCAAAAAAGCACTTCGAACCGGATAGTGACCATCCATAAATCCAATTGCACAAAGTCCATTTCTGTTGTAAGAATGCACCATGTACTCTACATCAAAATCACCAAACATAAATAAATAAATAACCATAATTCGTCATAGCCTCGCCATAATCAACCGGATCATCGTCTGAAACCTAAAATAGAAATGAAATCGACAAAAAATGAAGATCGCAATGCAATAATACAATTATACAAGATAATACACGAAAGATCCAAAGACGGTGTTATCGATCTAATTGGCAGAGATGATAATAGCAGATGCATTAAGAATCAACGAAGAACCTTCGTGCTGGACGGACTGGCGCTGGCCGGGAGGGGTTCGTTCGGCGACGGTTCGAGAGACGAAGACGATGAACTCCCTGATGCTTGGCCTCTGGAAGTAACCGAAATGGCTAACGTCGGAAGCGATGGCTAGTATTATGGGATCGGATCCTTCAGGGTGGCATTTCAATACTAATAACGATGTGATCTTCATCTTTCCTCCTACCAATCACAATCTTCTGTTCCTTCTCTGCAGAAATATCCTTTTTTTCTTTGTTCGGATCCGTAAGAGACGAAAGTGGAGGATTTTTCTTTCCCTACTAATAACCAACTGCACCATGCAATTTTAAATGTCGAAAAATTTAGAGACAATAGTCAATAAAATATTCAAGGTAAAATATTAAACTTAAAGATACGAAGAAAAATAAATTCTTCTATTAAGAATGACTAGGGATGGCAAAAAAATCCGAATCCGACGGAAAAAACCAAAAATCGAATTAAACGGGGACGGGGGAAAACCGTTTATGCTAAACGGGGACGGGTTTGATAATCCCCGCCCCGATTACCCGACTCGATACCCGACCCGATAAATATTAAAAATATTATTATATATATATATATATAATATTAATAAATTTAAATTTAAATTAAAAAATACATATAATTTTATATTTAATTTAAATATATATATATATACCCGGTCCGATACCCGACCCGATACCCGTTTAAATAACCGTTTATGTTAAACGGGAATACCCGTTTCCCGCGGTTTTCCCGATTACCCAATGAGGATCCCCGTTTAAATCTCTGCGGTTTTTAAGCGGGGACGGGTATGTGTTTTTTAAACAGGGACGGGACGGGGACCAGGGGGACCAATACCCGGCCCGAACCCGGCCCGTTGCCATCCCTAAGAATTACAACCAATATTAAAATACAATAAACTTCATAAAAACTCATTGTCTCTGTCGAATGAGACACTTTACGAAGTGATAAAAGAGTGGTGAGTGAACTAAATAATCTGACAGAAGGGATCTGACTATACGTGACCCCAACAAATCAATCAGAAAATAAATGTCGTGATAATTTTTGTGCTTGAACCAGAACGACCAAAAGGTATAAGAAAGACGTACCAAAAACCATACAGATCGTGCCACAAAAATAGAGAAAACGCGTGTCATAAGAATAGAGGAAAAAATATGTCACAAAGATAGAAATTCTTATTCAAAATTAAAAGATTCAAGAAAAAAAAAAAAAATACATAATATAAAAAATAATAGAACTAATAGTTACCAGCGGTCGACAACTAATATTAAAATTGGTGTCGTCGCCGGCTAAACAAAAATTAAAGAGAAATAAGAAGACTATACAAAATATTGAAAAAATTTAGATCAAAAGAAAGGAAAGACTACCAGGGTTTTGTGAATAAGATAATTTTAATTTAAAATGAATCTTTATAATACTCAATTCATATAAGTTAATCAGTAAATTAGATACATATTGATACTAAAAATTATAGTAAAATGTATAAAAACATTAAGGGTAAATTAAAATTTGATAATTAAACTTTCATGTGATTTCTATTTTACTCATCGTACTTTCAAAATTTTCAATTTGTTCACTCAACTTTATACATTGAATTTTTTTGGACACTCCGTCGTTAAATAATTAACAACGTTATGACGTGGACACTTATACCAAAACGACATAGTTTTGGGTTCTCTGTTAACATCGAAAAGATGCTGACAAACAACTTTAGATTTTCACAAGCACCCAAATCAATTTCACCTCGAATTCTCCCAAATCAGTACCAAGCTCACAAATTTATTGCACTATGATTCTAAATTGTCTATAAGATGCTCACAAGTCATGGGTGATTGACTGCAAAATCAATTTGCGACAACGTCGGTGAGAGGGTTCATTTTGCAACTGCAAAACCAATTTTCAATTTTCATGTTTATCTGCTAGGATTTAGGGGTTAGGGTTTTGTATGAGATTTTTTTTGTCTTATCAATTTTTATTTATTAAATAGAAATCTTATGTGGCATCTTATGTGGTTTAGTTTTAATATTAAAATAAGTCACGTCAACCCGATGTTAGTGATGTAAAGACAGAGTGACTAAAAAAACTCAATCTACAAAGTTGAGTGAGCAAATTGAAAATTTTGAAAGTAGAGTGAGTAAAATAAGAATCACATGAAAGTTCAGTTATCAAATTTGTAATTTACCCAAACATTAAAAATATGACTTGAAAATGAGAAAATATAAAAACAGGGGTATGTTTGATTAGGTTTAGATTTTTTAATAAAAGATAAATCAAATGGCGCTATAAGGTTATCAAAGTTTTTAATTCGATTTGATTCGATTTTATAATTTTTAACTGTTCATCATTTTTCGAACTCAATATCCAAAGATTATAACTATGGCTTTTCACTTTTTATCTTTTTATCATTCGGGTTGTTAGATTTAGTGGCTGAACACAAGAGCACCAAAATCTGAAAAAAAAGGTTTTTGTTTAGATAACCAGATGAAGAAACAGGATAAATTATATGTTATCTAATTGAACTTTACATGTAGATAGTTTATTCTATTAAACTTTTAATAATTTGGGTAAAGTATACAAATTGTCCTTCAACTATAGGAGACTGATTTATTAAGTTACTTGACTATTAAATGTTATAAAATGGTACTTCAACTATAGAGTGGTATTTTGTTGAGTCATTCGACTATTAAAAGTTATAAAATGGTACTTCAATTATAGAGTGGTATTTTGTTGAGTCCTTCGACTATTAAAAGTTACAAAAGGGTCACCTGATTATTCATTACGTTCCAAACTCATCATTTTCTGTTAAAAAATTAACGATATTCTGAGTTGGACGTTTACTTGTTGACTGTGATATGATAAAATTTGATCCCAAATCTCAAGGGATTATCATATTTCAACCATCATGTTAACGTTCATCATAGACAACCGTCAATTTTTTTGATGAAAAATAATGAGTTTGAAACATAATAAACAATAGGATGATCATTTTGTAACTTTTAACAGTCGATGGACTTAACAAATTAACATTCTATAGTCGGAAGATCATTTCGTATCTTTAAATAGTCAAAGAACTTAATATAACAATATTTTATAGTTGGAGGATCATTTGTATACTTTATCCTAATAATTTCAATTATACTACTAAATTTGATTTTGACTTCTGTTATAACACGTGATCATTAAACTATAATAATGACACGATGACTTAGATGAATCTTTTTGTTAACGTGATCATTAAATTATAATAATGACACGATGACGTAGATGAATCTTTTTGTTAATGTGATAATAATGTGACAATATCATTTTAGATTTTTGTTAACGTGATTATTAAATTATAATAATGACACGATGACGTAGATGAATCTTTTTGTTAATGTGATAATAATGTGACAATATCATTTTAGATTTTAAACTATGATTGTATATTGATTTTATTACTATTTTAAAAAAAAATCAATCACTCATCGTCAACCGCCATTCATAGCAAAATCAATATCAAAATACTCACTTTTCACTCTCCATTCTTCTCATCGAATTATTTTTTCACGAAATACAATCGAGATCGATAAAAATTCATCCAGATCGATGTGTAATTCATGCACTCCAGACTCACAGAATTTCATAGGATGCCTTTTCACACGCACCTTTAATTGAAATTCATTGCAAAAGAATTCCAATAAATCTAGGTAAGTTCTACCGTACGGAAACCTTAATATACGGTTAAAGAAAAACAATATCGGTTTTGTTATTATATTTTTAACAAAACCGATAAAAAACTACTTAAAACATTATTATTTCTACTGATTTTGTTATTATTAAACGTTTTACCGAACTTGATAATATATCCAGTAAAACGCTACTTAAAACATTATTTTTTCTACCGAATATATTACCAAACCCGATAATAATAAAACCGGTAGAAATAATAATATTTCTTGTAATATTTTACCGATTTTATTAAAAAATAATAATAACAAACCAATAACTTCTTTTCTTAGCCGTATATTAAGCTGCGTCACGTGAGACTTTCCCATAAATCTAGAGTTCAAACTTTAACATTTACAATGGCTTTCCCAATACTCAAATTGCAACTTCTCTCGAGGAACAAAATAATCTAATAATCGTGGTATACAAAAATAATGGTGGCATACTTCCATACAAGCCACCATTCTCCAAGTTTCTTCTCCGGCCACGGCAAGAGCAAAGTATCTCCCATCTACGGCAAGTAAACAAGTTCCTGCTCCGATGCCGACACGGCTGTCGCCAAATCTGAGCAATACATCTCAAATTGGCACTAAATATGTGCCACCATTTATGACTAGTTCAATCTTACATTCTCTATTATATACACAAGTATTTAGGGAGGGTACATGGCGGCAGCGAACGTATATGCGCTTCCTGGGAACCCTTATGGAAGGGAATTTTGGGGTCCGATAATTTAACTTGTCACACAGCAAAAACGAGGGTTTATTCGTATTACTTGCTGATCCACCTTCGTTTTCGGGCTGGTCTCTCTGGTTTAATCTCGGAATCTGCAGGAGTTTTGTTCTTGGACGAAGGCGGTGCCTCGTTCTCCATCTTCTTTATTGCCACAGCATCGTTTTCCTTTGGAATCGGAAGTTTGAACCTCTCGCTTCGCTTCTTCAGCTTCTCGACGGTGTCGAGATGCCGATCCTCTGATGGCCTTGGATCAGCATCCTTGGTCTCTGGCTCGTCGGACAAAGGGTGGTGGTTCTCAGCAGGCTCAACTGGAGTACCTGGCTCTTCTAGAGTTTTGTTAGATTCTGAAGCTTCGACATTATTGCTCTTCTCGATCTCCTTGAACTTTGAGGAAGATGATGACTTGCTGTTGATACTGTAATCCCTCTCCTTATGGCTCGTCCAACGTTCCAATTTGGAGCGCCCCCGTGTCGACTCTTTCAATTCATCGCCCGAAGAAGCATCTTCTCTACGTTTTCTGGAAGAGTTATAATGAACTGGATCCTCATTCTTCTCATGACTTTTCGAGCCCTAACCAAGGCAAAAAGGTAACAGTAATAAAGACACAAAACAATTACACTGATTATAAAATAACAAGTAACAACAATGTTCAATCTAAAATTGAAATTCATGACACAAAGGAGAAATCTAAGAACCAAAGCGCTAATCATATATATTAAGCTCAAATCCAACTTTGCTTCATGTTCAATCTAGATCATGTTATCTGAAATTAAGCTATATTGTCAATGGTAAATTACCATTTTCTTTCAAAAGCGAAACCTTCACCAATCCATTCCCTAAATCCAAACAAAGCCTTGATGCAAATGAATAGAATATTATATTCATAGCCAAAAGCAGGACCATTGAATTCAATTTGCAGGCTTTAACAAGAAAGATAATGACAGCAAATACTATGGTAAAGAACAGTTGATGATCAATGAACAGAAAATTTCACGTCCAAGTTGCCAAGCTTTGTAAATTGCAGTAAATTATACACAGTGCTTGATGAAACTGCAACTGAAACCGATTGCATGATCACAGAAATTCGGATGGAAATGTGTGTTCTTGTTGGATCAATACAGAATGGGGAAAAGCCCAGAATTTGAAAAATAAGGGGGGGGTAAATTACTCTCTATCTAAAGGTAAAATGTCATGGGCACGAGATAATGCAGGTAACAAACAAAGTTCTCCAAACAGTAAACAGATATGCATGCATGCGTGTATATTCATTTAAGGATTTTTAAAGACCTCGTGATCAAGTAACTGAAACCAGAATCTCTAATTTTGAAGAAACTGAATCACCTTCAATAGAAGCTTATCTTTGTATAAGTAGGCACATGTATTGGCTCATTTCAAGAAAACTGCTGCGTTATCTTTCTCCCTAGTGCTACAAAAACATTATGTCCTAGATTCTACGAAACATACCATTTCATTGTAGTGACCACTTAAATTATCTTGATTTCTCTTGGCAGAACCCAAACTGACTGGATCTCCACCTTCAGATTCTCCATTCTTCCTATTGTCTCTTTATGTTTCTTCTCATGCCCCCTTTGGTTATCTGGAGCATTGACAGCATGCTCACTCCAGGTGCTTGTTCTTTCCTGCCTGGATTTTCTATCATCATTGCTAAATTGGCGTCCCAGTGCATACGAATCTTCACGCCCTCTGCGACGTGAGAAACTTTCATCATCATTCGATCCCTTCTTTTCACCTGTTCACTGTGGCGAACTGTCTTTTTGAGTTGATATTCCTTTTCTGAAACTTTAAGTTCATCCATTGTCCTGGAGCGGCCAACCCATGCTTTGTCTTCTGTCCACTCCTTGCAGTGCCTCGTCCTTCTTCTCTCTCCCGTTTGATAAACTTCGTCATGGGATTGCTTTGCCCTATGCCTTTCATCTCTCTACCGCTGCTTCTCAACCCCCTCTCTATGAACCAAACCTCATCTGTCCCGAACAGATTGATGATCAAAGTTCTCTCTAGTCTTTGTTGCTCGGCTCTCTTATGCGGGTCTATAAATTCATCTTTCTCGCTTTGTGACTGCTGCTGGATTCTCTGTTGCCATGCAAGATCACCTCTTTGTCTGTATTATCCCTCCTCAGATACTCCTCATCTTTCCTCCTTTTGTTGTGGTAATCTTCTGTGTTTCATATCTACTCTTCAATTATCATTTCTTTCTGTATGTCTAGTGCTGACATCCTTATCATGATGAACTTTATAATGCCATTATCCAACTGTTTTCTAGAAGATGGATAATCATTGTCACTCCTCTCACTTTCACGAACCTTAGCCCTGTTCCTAGAACCAATTTCCTCATCACGCTCTCTCTTCCTGAAGTCCCCAGTTTTTTCTGTTATAAAAATCATCTTCTCTGTTGCCATGCAAACACCAAGATTATCACTCTCCTTCTCGATCAAA